>NC_041390.1:413929532-414026479 GCF_002162155.2 Triticum dicoccoides | reverse complement strand
CGTGGGGGGTCGCGTGGCACTTCAGGGCGTCTCCCGGGCGTCGGCGGAAGCAGGAGGTGGCCGGCGTGGGGCCGCGAGCGCCGGCCACGCGCTCCGCGTCCTTCTGGCGCGAGGAGGACGACGACTGGCAGGGCCAGCAGGCTGGGCCGAGCCAGGTGGCTGGGCCATCACAGGTAAGGCCCAGGTGGGCTTTCTTCTCTCTCTTTTTTGATTTTTGTTTCTATTTTCTATTAAACTGCAACTGTTTAGCTTTAGATAAAATACTAAAATGTTTCCAAAAATCCTGAAAATAAATGTGGCCTCTGTTTAGATTATTTCCAACAGGAAACATTTATTCCCAGAATTATTTGAGCATTTAGATTATTTTATAGCATTTAAATGCCCAAATTCAAACACTTATGATTTAGTTCAATGACCTTCTGTTGACCTAGAAAATTGTGCACCAATTTTGCCAGAGGTTCTAACCTAAGACAAAGAGGGTGAACTTTTTAGAAGGGCATTTTAGGTTCATTGAAAATATTTTTAGTAAACCCTAGTTGTTTCCAGGGGGGTGTTGGGGGTTTCTGCCTTCCCCATTTCAAATTTAAAAGAAATTTAAACATGATGCACACTCCAATGCTTGAACTAACTAGGGTGTGACAACTCACCCCCACTCAAAAGAATCTCGTCCCGAGATTTAGGATCCTCTGGAAGAAGGTGGGGTACTCGAGTCGAAGACGATCCTCCCTTTCCCAAGTGGCTTCTTTCCCAGAATGGTGTGACCATTGAACCTTGAGAAACTTGATATTATGACATCGAGTGGTACGCTCGGCTTGATCAAGGATACGAACGGGGTATTCCCGATAAGAAAGGTTATCTTGTAGATCAAGCGTTTCGTGATCCACTCCACGGATAGGATCCGCGAAGCAACGCCTGAGTTGTGAAACGTGGAAGACATCGTGAACTCTGGAAAGATGCGGGGGTAGTTCCAATTGGTAGGCCACTTCTCCTAGTTTGGCAAGAATGCGAAAGGGTCCAATGTAACGAGGAGCCAATTTGCCTTTGATACCGAAACGATGGGTTCCCTTTAACGGAGTAACCCGAAGGTAAGCCTTCTCGTCGATTTCATAAGTCATAGGCTTATGTTTACGATCATATTGACTCTTTTGACGAGATTGGGCTGTTTTCAATTTCTCACGAATAACGCGAACCTGCTCTTCTGCTTCCTGAATCATATCCGGGCCAAAGAGTTGTCTTTCCCTGGTTTCTGACCAGTTAAGAGGCGTTCGACATTTTCGTCCATAAAGAACTTCGAAAGGAGCTTTCTCCAAACTAGCTTGATAACTATTGTTATAAGCAAACTCCGCGAATGGAAGGCATTTCTCCCAACTCATTCCGAGTGAGATAACAGAAGCTCGGAGCATATCTTCCAGAATTTGATTGACTTGTTCCACTTGACCACTTGATTGAGGATGGAAGGCGGTGCTAAAGGAGAGACGAGTTCCCATAGCATTTTGGAAACTTTCCCAAAATCGAGAGGTGAAGAGACTCCCACGGTCTGAGTTAATTTCCAATGGAACACCATGAAGAGACACTATTCGGGAGATGTATAGATCAGCTAGCTGGCTAGCAGTGATACTCTCACGAATAGGTAGAAAGTGGGCTACTTTGGAAAGACGGTCGATCACGATGAAGATGGCATTATTCCCTCTCTTGGTCCTGGGAAACCCAGTGATGAAATCGATACTGATTTTATCCCATTTCCATTCGGGAATAGCCAAAGGTTGAAGGGCACCAGCATGCCGTTGATGCTCTGCTTTAACACGACGACATACGTCGCAATTAGCAATGTATTGAGCGATTTCTCTCTTCATCCTAGTCCACCAAAACCTCTGGCGTAGGTCTTGATACATTTTAGTACTACCGGGATGAATGGTGAGAGGGGATTCATGATCTTCCTTAAGGATCAACTGGCGTAGATGTTGTTTCTTGGGAACCACCAAACGGTTCTCGAAAAAGACAGCACCTCGCTCATCCATGGAGAAGCATTTAGCAACTCCTCTAACGATGTTTTCCTTAATCCGGGATATGCCCTTATCATGCTTCTGGGCAGCTATGATTTGATCCATAAGGGTAGGTTTCGCCACCAGGGTGGATAGGAATCCTTGGGGAACAATGTGAAGATTAAGCTTACGAAATTCCTCATGGAGAAATGGTTGACTTTGTTGTAACATCAGGTTGTTACAATAGGACTTACGGCTTAGCGCATCAGCCATGACATTGGCTTTGCCTGGGGTGTAAGTTATTCCTAAATCATAATCCGAGATCAACTCGACCCAACATCTTTGCCTGAGATTCAAATCTGGTTGGGTGAAGATATATTTCAAACTTTGGTGATCGGGAAGATCTCACAATGATTACCGAGAAGGTAATGTCGCCAGGTTTTAAGTGCATGGACTACAGCTGCAAGCTCTAGATCATGTGTGGGATAATTTTCCTCATGTGGGTGTAATTGCCGTGAAGCATAGGCAATTACCTGACGATCTTGCATGAGTATGCAACCTAGTCCTTGTCGCGAGGCGTCGCAATAGATAATAAAGTCCTTGGGGAAATCTGGTGGTACCAGTACGGGAGCAGATGTGAGGCGTCTTTTCAGTTCCTGAAAGCTGAACTCGCACTGTGGAGTCCACTCGAACTTTTTATCCTTCTTGAGGAGTTCAGTTAGAGGTTTAGCAACCTTGGAGAAATTTTCAACGAAGCATCGGCAATAGCTCGCTAAGCCAAGGAAGCTCCGAACTTGCTTAACCGTCTCAGGTGGAGTCCAATCAAGGACGTCTTGAACTCGCTCGGGATTGACAGCAATACCCTTACTAGAAATTACATGGCCTAAATAGGTCACTTCTGGCAACAAAAATTCACACTTGGAGAATTTGGCATAAAGGCGATGCTCTCGAAGTTTCATCAATACCAGCCTTAGATGTTCGGCATGTTCCTCTTCATTCTTGGAGTAGATGAGTATGTCATCGAGGTATACTACGACAAATTTGTCCAAGTACTCCATGAAAACCGAGTTCATTAACCGGGAAAAGGTGGCTGGGGCATTGGTTAAACCGAAGGACATCACGGTGTACTCGTATTGGCCATAGCGAGTAACAAAGGCCGTTTTGGGAATGTCCCCGTTTCTGATTTTGATTTGATGGTAGCCCAACCTCAAATCCATCTTGGAAAAGACTGAGGATCCAGCGAGCTGATCATACAGATCGTTGATCCTGGGAAGCGGATATTTGTTCTTGATGGTGACCAAATTGACAGGTCGGTAATCCACAACCATTCGATCCGTTCCATCCTTCTTCTTGACGAAGAGGACGGGGCAAGCCCAAGGAGAGGAACTAGGACGGATGAAACCCTTTTTCAAGGACTCATTGAGTTGGTTCTTAAGCTCGGCTAGTTCTAAGGGTGCCATCTTGTAGGGTCTTCTAGAGATTGGAACGGTTCCTGGGACAAGGTCTATCACGAACTCAACATCCCTGTCAGGTGGAACACCTGGCAGTTCTTCTGGAAAAACATCCAGAAAGTCTCGGACTACCGAAACATCCTCAAGGTCTGGAAGAGGGTTGGCATTTAGAGAGTAAAGCTGGCGCTTGGCCACTCGAGTTAAGACATTGACTGTCTTGCCTGATGGGTGAGTAAGTTGAACGGTTCTAGTGGCACAATCGATCTTAGCATAATGAGCTGACATCCAATCCATACCCAAGATGATATTTATGTCGAAGGACTTGAGAGCTATTAAGGATGCAAGGAAGACAAGTCTGTCGACAAGAATTTCGTTCCCATGGCTTACTCTAGAAGTTTGCCATTTGGAACCCGGGGTTTGAATTACCATGGAAGTGGGCATGTCACAGAATGTCGTGTTATGCAATCGAGCATAGCTTCCGGATATGAATGAATGAGATGCTCCAGTATCGAAAAGAACGGATGCCGGATGGCAGTTAACAAGGAGCGTACCAAGGACGACGTTGGGATCCTCATGAGCCTCCTCGGCTGAAACATAGTTGACATGGCCACGTGCAGTGGTGGCCGGCTTGGCGTAGAATGTTTTCCCCGCTGGCTTACCACGGCCAACGGACTTTCCAGTTTGATTGGAGTTGTTGTTCTGGGGACACTCTCGGCTATAGTGACCCGGCTCTCCACACTTAAAGCATGTCACCACATTGGGGCTTGGAGCAGCATTAGCAGCGAGGCCACCATAGGGCTTGGGCGGTGCAAATTTCTGGTTGGGACGAGGCACCTCAATGGATGGCCTCGGGATGAACCTGGGTGGCAGTGCCGTGCTTGGGATCCACACCCGGCGCTTCTGAGCTCCTGAGCCGGATGAAGAGCCAAAATCACGGGAGTGCTTGCGTAAAGCGTCATAATCAGTCTAGCCTGTCTCCGCATTGATGGCTTTATTGACCAGCTTTTGAAAAGATGTGCACTCGTGCAGAAGGAGATCGCGGCGAAGCTCAGGGCTAAGTCCCTTGCGGGACCTTGCCTACTTCTTAGCGTTACTAGAAACCTCTTCAGGGGCATAGCGTGCCAGATTCCCAAATTCATGACTATATGCATCCACAGTCAGTCTTCCTTGGGTGAAGTTGCAGAAAACTCCTCCCTCTTGCGATCCATGAGACCTTCCGGAATGTGATGCTCACGGAAAGCCTCACTGAATTCAGCCCAAGAAGTGATTTGGCCGACCGGGCGCATAGCTTCGAAGTTTTCCCACCAAAGGCTAGCAGGGCCTTCAAGGTGATAGGCAGCATAGGTAACCTTGTCGGCTTCGGCTACATTGGCAGAACGTAGCTTGTGGGTGATGCTGCGAAGCCAATCATCCGCGTCGAGGGGCTCGACGGAGTGATTAAACTTTGGCGGGTATAGCTTGATAAAGTCATTGATTGACACCAAGTCATTTCGCGGGTGGCATGCAGTGTTCTGCTCAATCCGCTCTAGCAGGCGGTTAGTCTCACGCTTGTTTCTTTCTGCCTCTAGCATCACCTCGGCCAGAGAAGGCGGGTGAGGCAGATTCTCACCTCTAGCTGCACTGGCTTCCCCCTGCTCCGGGGCAGCAGGGTTGCCGCGGGTGTTGACCATCCTAGGAGAAAACAAGACAACGGTTTAGACAAGGATGGCTCAAACTTAACAAGGAAGTGCAGAATGTAATGGATAACACAGAATGCCGAGATGTTCATCCATATGTCATGGTAATATAAAACTGCCATATATATACCAACGGTCATACACATCATACATAGTTCAGTACAAGCCCAGGCTACAGTACAACTATGATGGAAGACATTACATCTCATCGGAGGCATTCCAAGCTCCTATACATTATTTTTCTACACCTCCGGAATTGATTACACACAAAGTCATATTTCACAAGTCACATAGGACAGTGGAGATACAACTACTATAATACTAGTGGTACCACTACTAACTCAGACAGCTCCGTAGTAGTTCTCATAGAAGTCACCCCCATAGCCTGGAAGTTCAACATGACCATCCGGGAACAGACAGTCCTGAGGAGCCTGTGGACCATAGGGGCTAGGATGAGGTCTTGGACCAACAAACGGTGGCCTGTGGGGACCACGGGGTGGGGTGATGCCTCCCACATCACGCCAATCCACCATGTCTGGCAGAGCTGATCTCACAGGATACAGATCCCTTGTATCCATACATCCAGCTTGCACCGTAGGTGCAAACCGATTCAATGTGGCCCAATGATCAGCACGGGTATTGAAAAGTTCCAGGCTCAAGTCCCGATTCTCTCGGTCCTTATCTTGAAGCAACTCGGCAGTGGTACGAGTTAATGAGTCCTCCTGAGTGGAGTCAGCATAGATAGCCTGAAGATACCCTTGCGCTCCCGGAAGTGAAGCTGGCATGTAACGGAAGTCGGTGTTCCGAAGCAGGCCAGTCCGGACTCGCAAGATGGTCATCATGGAATAGGCAGCATCCTGCACAGCCATCTCAACAGTAACCCCGAGTCCATAGGAACAGTGAAGGGGCTCGGTAGATCTAGGATAAGAAGGAAATATCCTGACGGTACAGAGATATTGGCTTTGATTAAAGTCGCGGAACTGCTCTTCGACGGTGTATTCGGGATACCAACGGTAGCCTGTCTCGATCATTACCCGGACTAGCATAGCAGTATGACCGGGCACGTCGAGGCACTGGGTCAGGCAAACCACTTGGTTTTGAACATGGTTGGCCATCTCAAAGCACAACCACAATGCAAAGACATCAGAATTCCTAGGGAAAATTGGACGGCATAACAACTGTAAATGCTCAGAAAAAGATTTGAGTCATCCACAACAGTTCGCAATACCACTCAACAACATCATATCAAGATTCTGATCCAATTAGCAACATACTAAATTAGTAGAACTGAAGTGGGGCTTGTAACAACAATCCTATAAGCTACTACGGATTAGAACACTTGAACCTGATAGAGGAGGAGAGCCTAGTCCTTAACCCACGTTGAATGAGGAGAGAATGACTCAGATCAGAGGCATAGGCAAAGGAGTAAAAGAACCTTACGTTCCCTCCCACAATCAATTCCCCTACATATAACTAGAGCATTTCTAGACTCGACATCGACCAGTTTGGCTAAACGAACCTACAAGCAGTCCGACTCTGATGCCAACGCTGTCAGGACCCTGATTCCAAGTCACATCGATCTAGCCGGTAACACCTCATATCACTTTGCGGCCTCACGCACGGTATCCCACGGGTGTCGCCTTACCATGGCCCGGGACCGTTTGCGCCTTTTGGCTCACGTATATGATAGTGTCGCTAGCATCCACATGACAGAGAACCCGGGCCGACATGGCTAGTCGTGAACCCAAAGCGGCACAGACCTATGGAGACAGGCATACATGAATCACATCGAACATGTCGGTCATCAACGAGTGATTTCGGGCTGTAGCACTGGGCTAATAGGACTCCGGGGAACCCCGGGCTGTAGCAGGCTAGGCAGGACTCCGGAAATCACCGCGTGACATTTCCCCGAAGGGACAGACATATGGACAAAGTGAAACACATGCCGACCAGTCAAGTGTCCTGAACAGTAGTGCTGGGCTAGCAGGACTCCGGTGAACCGGGCTGTAGCGGACTACTATGGCTCGAGGAGCACTAGACTACATTTCCCCATATGAAAGGCTGCCAAGGATAAACAACTAGATTGTCGGATCCCACTCATACCAAGCATTTCAATCATACACACAATATGCCCGATATGAGTACATACAACATGGCATCACAACAAAACTCTACAACTCAAGTACTTTATTTAAAGGCTCCAGAGAGCCATACATAACATGTTCATACAGATAGGGGTCACAAGACCCGACACTCAAGTCATACAAACATATAAGCACATGCGGAAGCAACTAGTCTGAGTACAGACTCTAGAAAGAAAGAAGGCTTCTCGAAGCCTGTCTATCTACATAGGCCCTCCATGGCCAGGGTCACCACCTGGGTGGCTAGTCAATCGTCGACATCAAGGTCTACATAGAACCCATCGGAGGGGGCAGTGTTGTCGTCTGAAAACAATAAATAAGCAAAACATGAGTACAAAGGTACTCAGCAAGTCTTACATCAGAACCTACTATACATGCTTATTCTCAAGAAGGCGGTGGGTTTGATGCAGCAAGCCAGCTTTGACTCTTGGCTAAGCTATCCCACGGAACTTCACTAGTAAAATAGTTTTCGCACACGAGTCCACTACTCACCAACACAATACTCCACCGGGGATCCTCCCTCGTCATCCTACGAGAGGGCCATCCTCGGTACTCACACTTATTTTGAGTCTTTTAGTAGTATCAATTAACTTGTCTATCAACTGTATAGGCAACCAAGTAGTCCTTTATCACGGAAGCGGCTATTCGAATAGTTTTATACCCTGCAGGGGTGTACTTCGTCACACATGTTTCCACCACTTAGCGTCTGCACACGACATGTGCTCGGCAGACTTCAAGCGAAAACCGACGTGGGTGTAGACCACGACCTGATTAACCTCACAAGTCTCTAGTCCAGGTTTATCGCCTATTCAGGTTCCATCCGCAAGGAAATCTGGCCGGGGTGTCCTCAACAGCCCCAAACGATGTGAACAGGGTTCCCGCGACACCAAACGGGTGACTCGGTACACCGTGCCATGGTGTATCTACCGCAACATAGCCCACCCCTAGGGTCAGCGCTACGCACGGCCGCCAACACATGTCCTACAAACACCAGAAACTAGTTGCAACTCCTGGACAGAGGCGAGAGGGGTCAGTAAGTCGAGCGGGGTCATATTTCAGGCCCCAATGTGTGGTAGTAGCTGAATTTTAAATCACGCATACAGATCTCAGTTCTTAGGGACGACCTCAATGAAACAACCCACCATGTACTCCTACATGGCCTCTCATCGATACCTTTACCAAAACATGTTCAACGCATCCCTCACATTACCGGCATAAGCATTTCACTCTAGCCCATCTCCCAGATGAACCAAACCTGACACAACTCTAAGCATAGCAGGCATAGTAAGGTAAGAATCACATACATGGCTCAATCAACTCCTGCACATGCTAGTGGGTTTCATCTAGTTACTGTGGCAATGACAGGTCATGCAGAGGATAAGGGTTCAACTACCGTAGCACACAGCAGTTTGAATCGCGTTGTCTTAATGCAGTAAACAAGAGCAAAAGCGAGAACATGGGTTTGTATCGGAATGATCAATGGTTGCTTGCCTGATGGAGTGGTAGTGGGATACTGCCCTTCAGTTGGATACTCATGGATATCCTCAGAGACAGAACCTACCACGAAGAACACATCGTAATACAATCAACACATGATGATATGCAACAATATGATGCATGCTATGACATGGCAATATGAATGTGTCTTGGCCTAATGCAAGTTATATTAGAAAGGAATGAACTCATTTGAATCAAAGATTCAAATATTAGCTCATTAAACATGGCCTTAATAGTGCATTTCCTTATTCTGCCTAAACAGCAAGGTAACTTGTTTTGTCATGCATGAAACCATTACAGATGGATAGATTGAATTTTTCTGATAATTTTTCATATATAATTTATCTCATTTGGAGCTATGGTTGAATTTCTATGAATTTTTGAAGTTTGAACTATTTTCTAGAATTTCATGAATAAGAATAAATCCAGAAAATCAATTACTGCGTCAGCATTGCGTCAGGGTGACGTCAGCAGGTCAAAGGCGCCAGCCTAGGTCAAACCTGACTGGTGGGCCCCTGCTGTCAGCCTCTCAGTGCACTAACTACGTTTAGTTAGCCTAATTACTGGGCAGGGCCCACTAGTCAGTGACTATACTAACTAAACTAACTAATTTTTAGTTAGAAATTAATCTGGATAATTAGCAGAGGGGGGGCCCACTTGTCATTGACTCAGGGGAGTCAACTGGGCCCACCTAGTCCACGTCAGTGGTCAAATCCGCTGGTCAACAGGGCTAATCCCGCCGGCGTTGAGTCGCCGGCGAGGCCGAGACGGCGGAGGGCTTCGGAAAACGCCCTCAGGTGACCAAATCGACGACGGAGACTATCTACGGGTAGCTGGGAACGAGCCGCAGCGTTTGGTGGTGGTAGTTGGGCTCGGGGTGGCCGGAAAACGTCGCCGGCGACGAGCTTGGCGGTCGCCGGAGTCGGGTGAGGTCGGTTTCGAGGCTACGGTGCACGGGAGGAAGAACTGGGGGTGGCTACGGGTCCCTGGTGTTGCGCTGAGCACGGTGAGGCACTCGGACGCGTGCTTGCACGGCCGTAGCCACGACGGCGACATGGCCGGCGGCGAGGAGCGCTCGGGCTCGGAGGGGGCGGTGGCTACGAGGCGTAATTGAGCACGCGAACTAGGGGGAAAGGAAGAGGAGCTCACAGCGGAGTCGGAGAGGGGGTCAGCGGGCTCGGGGAGGTCCTGGCAGCGGCGAATTCGACCGGAGATGGCTCGGGTGCCCGAGGTTGAAGACGAGGGCGAAGGCGGCGATGCAGGGCTTCCGGCGAAGCGTGGCTCAGTGGGGAGGACGAGGGAGTCATGGCGGAGCTAATGGACTCGTCGGAGGCGCGAGGGAGTGGCTGTAGTGGCAACTACGGCGATCGGTGGCGAGGTACGCGCTCGGCCGTCGCGGGGAGGGGGGGAGAGAGGGAGACGAGGGGGAGAGTGAGCGAGTGCGAGAGGGAGACGTGGAGGGTCGCGTGGCACTTCAGGGCGTCTCCCGGGCGTCGGCGGAAGCAGGAGGTGGCCGGCGTGTGGCCGCGGGCGCCGGCCACGCGCTCCGCGTCCTTCTGGCGCGAGGAGGACGACGACTGGCAGCGCCAGCAGGCTGGGCCGAGCCAGGTGGCTGGGCCAGCACAGGTAAGGCCCAGGTGGGCTTTCTTCTCTCTCTTTTTTGATTTTTGTTTCTGTTTTAAACTGCAACTGTTTAGCTTTAGATAAAATACTAAAATGTTTCCAAAAATCCTGAAAATAAATGTGGCCTCTGTTTAGATTATTTCCAACAGGAAACATTTATTCCCAGAATTATTTGAGCATTTAGATTATTTTATAGCATTTAAATGCCCAAATTCAAACACTTATGATTTAGTTCAATGACCTTCTGTTGACCTAGAAAATTGTGCACCAATTTTGCCAGAGGTTCTAACCTAAGTCAAAGAGGGTGAACTTTTTAGAAGGGCATTTCAGGTTCATTGAAAATATTTTTAGTAAACCCTAGTTGTTTCTAGGGGGGTGTTGGGGGTTTCTTCCTTCCCCATTTCAAATTTAAAAGAAATTTAAACATGATGCACACTCTAATGCTTGAACTAACTAGGGTGTGACAACTAACCATGTAATATAATATACCTAGTCGAGCACTTGTCTGTTCACTCCCTAATGACCCCTACGCCTGGTCTCCATGCATTCCCCAGTTCCTATATAACTGCATGGGAATTCGGACACACTCCGGACCGTTAGGTCCCGAGGCTGAAGCGAAAAGGTCGGCCATGACAAATGATCTACAATCTGGCTAGAAGGCATTATAAATGTCAATTAAATTACATAGTCATTTTGACTGGTTGTATTCCTCTTCAATACCATCTAACAGGCTGTCTAATTTACAGTCCTGCTGGGAATACTTTGCGGCCAACTCTACTTGGCCGTATACTAAGATTACATGGATCTCCTTCCCATCGGGCCCTACAGGACCGACCTCGGACATGTGGTTGGGGTTAGCCTTTGCATACCGCGTCTTTACCATGGCCCAGGCCTCCCTAGCGCCTTAACGGCAGGCTGATATCTTCCACAATCGGAAGCACCGCCGTGCTCCCTTTAGCTGCTCTGCAAGGTCTCCAAGACCTTCGGGCATGGAGACGGATGGCCACAGGGCCTGGGAGACGCCTCACATTGCCTGCCGAACTCGATCGAGCAGTTGCGAGAGCTCGGGAAGAAGGTCACCCGTAGAACTGGGCATCTCCTCTGCAGGACGACCTGTTAGCATACCTACAGACATTGCTCTGTTAGTCGACTTCCCCGCCGAACTTTCTTTCAAAAGGTTCGCTCAAGCACTTACTAAATATGCCGCGCCGAAGCCGCTGATTCTCCTTCACGGAGTCTGACACCTGGGCACGAACATCTTTCAGCTCGACGTCCAGCTTGGTGTTGGCATCTGGGAGATTATTCTTCTCCCCCATCGCCTTTAGCAGCACCCTCTCACCAGCCTTTAGCTGGCGAAGGAGGTGTTGCCTTTCTGGATTCAATCCGGCGCCATCTGCAATTTATTTGTCAGATTCGCACCAAATCCATGCTTCGCAAAATACTTATCTTTTGAAGTGTATATTACCAGAGGGGGTGTCCTTAGGCTCCCTTGCCATGGCTAGTGCGGCCTCAAGTTGGGCTTTGCACTCTTCTAGCTCCTTGGACAGTAGGGAATTCTTTTCCGTAAGAACCTACATCACAAATGATCCTTAAATCAGTTATTCTAACTGTTTCAAGTCTCGGGGGCTACTGGTATATATATATAATTACCAAAATTTTCTTACTCGTACGTCTTTTAAATATTGCTCCGTGGCTCTGGCTAGACCATCTTGAGCGGCACGGAGGTACGCATCTCCTGACTTGAAGGCATTTAACGCCTCTTGGGAGAAACAAGCGTCGCGAAGAATTGTCCAGCGACGCTTGTGGTTCATGGCACTCTCCACCTCAGAGTTGGTCGCAGACAACCCGTCCACATCCTCCATCGGAGGAGCGTCCGGTGCGCGCCTTGTGTTTGGCCCCGCTTCCGGGCCAGGCTTTGGAGCCTGGCTGGTGGAGGTGCGATTGGCGGTCTCTCCGAATATAGTTCGGCGAGGTCTCTTTGTCCTGAAGAGAGCACAAGTGTTAATATGCCTTGAAGGTATAACACCTGGGATAAGGGGGTACGCCATACCTTTGTGCTGACGCCCCGGTCCGGACCACACATCTTTTCTACCCACGGGGCCCTGCGGCCCCTCGTTGGCTTGTCGCCGCAGGTTCGGCCTCCGGTTTCTGGGAGGCCGGAACTAGCCCTGGATAATCAGCCATAATGGCCACCAGGGCGTTGTCCTTGCTCAATTGATGGAACACGCCATCAATTAGATCCACCGAAAGGTCCGGATCCTCTTGAGAGTCCGGGTCGAGGGACCGTTCTGGGTCCTCGGGTTGTGGAGGAGGCTGTTTATGTCTTTGACGGCCTGGCGTAGTTCCTGCGTCAAAATCACTAAGATTGAATATTTAACAATGGGGATATAAAACGGATGGGCAAGATGTGACCACTCACCCAGCTTGGAGGATTATACATGGAAAATCCACCCTTTGGGTCGACGCGGAGAAAATCCTCCTCTTCTCCCTTGTACAAAGCGGACAAGGTCTTTATTAGAGTCGCAGCCGAATCCGGCCCCTTACGGCCGTAGCGGGTGGTGTCGTCCTCCCCGTTGAAATCCCACATGGGGTGGATTCTATACCGCAGCGGCTGCACCCCTCGCATGATGCATGCGGCCATGACCCCGATCATGTTTAGTCCGAATAAGCTAACAATCTTATTCGGCCCATCAGGTAAATGATGTCCCTGTCACTTTCCCTCTGAGGGCTCCGTGGGCGCCAGCTTAGGAGCTTCTTTAAGGGAGCACCGTTGAATTCGGGGAGGCCGATCCGGACAGGATCCGGCAGCGGGACGTCTTCTATATAGAACCATTCCGAGGGCCAGTCTTCGGACGCTTGCTTTGGGGTTCCGGACAGATATCTGGTCCCGGCGATGCGCCACACTTCGGCTCCGCCCACTTGATACATTGACCCCTTCTTGGAACGGGGCACGAGGCAAAACAGCTCCTTCCACAGTCCGAAATGAGCTTCAACACCCAAGAACAGCTCGCAGAGGGCCACAAAGCCCGCGATGTGCAATATTGAGGCAGGCGTGAGATGATGTAGCTGGAGGCCGTAGAACTCTAGCAGGCCTCGGAGAAACGGGTGGATTGGAAATCCGAGCCCCCTTATTAAGTAAGGGACAAGGAACACCCACTCTCCTTTGGAGGGATTAGGGGCATTCTCTGCTTGCTCTCCGCCGTTGTAGACGGCAAGACCGGCTCGAACCGGGCCATATAGGCCGGGGGGAGAAATCCCTTGGTCTGGAGCGTCACTAGCTCGCTATGCGGGGTGGAACATCTCTCCCAATATCCAGGCTTAGGGCTGGAAGGGCGAGGGGAGGAGTTGCGATGGCTGGCCATGGTGGAATGGACCTTTGTCGGATGCGCTCTGATGAACACTCGCGGAAGGGAGGAGGTGTGGTTTGGATCTAAATCCTCGTCCCCTTAAATAGGGAGGCTCGTTTACGCGTCTAGGGGTGTGAATGTAAAAACACTCATAATTTTCATATTCGTTTGACACGTGGGAAGCGACCATTATTGGGCGTAGAAGCCGAGGAGCGCAGCATCTACAAGAAATCGGACTCTATTCAAACAGGTGCACGGAATTTGGAGGAGAACCCGCCTTGCAATGCCGAAGACAATCTGCGCGCCGGACTCATCGTCATTGAAGCCTGGTTCGGGGGCTACTGAGGGAGTCCTGGATTAGGGGGTGTTCGGATAGCCGAACTATACCTTCAGCCAGACTCCTAGACTATGAAGATACAAGATTGAAGACTCCGTCCTGCGTCCGGAGGGGACTTTCCTTGGCGTGGAAGGTAAGCTTGGCGATACGGATATGCAGATCTCCTACCATTGTAACCGACTCTATGTAACCCTAACCCTACCCGGTGTCTATATAAACCCAAGGTTTTAGTCCGTAGGACAACATACACATCAACGATCATACCATAGGCTAGCTTCTAGGGTTTAGCCTCCTCGATCTCGTGGTAGATCTACTCTTGTACTACCCATATCATCAATATTAATCAAGCAGGACGTAGGGTTTTACCTCCATCGAGAGGGCCCGAACCTGGGTAAAACTTCGTGTCCCTTGTCTCCTGTTACCATCCGGCCTAGACGCACAGTTCGGGACCCCCTACCCGAGATCCGCCGGTTTTGACACCGACACTAGGTGACTCCATAAATGCAAAAAGGGACATGGATGGATATAGCATAACCATATGCCCAAATCATCCTTACTGAACATACTCAAAAGAAGAATGGATCTCTCTATAGCAACATGAATACATGGCATAAAAATAACAGCAGGAAAATGACAGTGAAATTCTAAGTCCCTCAAATCAGCAACATCACAAGAGCTACTTTGCATGCATGTGCTAGTCACCACATTGATGAAAAAAATAAATGGCATACACCCCAGTAAATATGGCATGGCATAGCCCAAAACACATGTAGAGCTCAAGTCCATATGCGGCACACAATAATCATGACAAAAATGACAAATGCTCATAAACTGATAAGAATCAGGAACTAACATTTTATAGCACTCTTGCAACAGTCATTTGGTCATCAAGATGGACTCAAACAAGCATGGTTTAATGGAACAAAATGAAGAGCACATCCAGATGAATGGAGCTATAAAATAATGCAGAAAATGACTTAGAGAGAAAAATCGGGGTAAACTCTAGTGGATCTGGATCTGGGAGCTCGAAGCACGAGGTTCGTCGGAGAGGAAGCCGCGGTGGCTGGAGTTCGTCGCGGAGAAGTGAGGGGTGCCGGCGAGGAGGAGTCGCGGGGGCCGAAGGCGGTGGTGCGCCGGCGGGAGGAGCCGCGGTGGCCGGGCGGCGGTTCTGCGAGTGCGAACGGCCGCGGTGACGAGCGCGGGCGGCGCGGAGCTTGGTCGGGCGGCGACAGGCGGCGGGGTACCCGCGGGAGGCGGCGGCGGCACGGGCTGCGGGGGCCGGATCTGGGCCCCGTGGGACGGCAGTGAAGTGGGGCTGCGCGGGACACATGGCAAGGAGCGGTTAGGCGCGGTGGAGGTGGTGGACGCATCCGACCGGAGCGGACGTGTCCGGTGGTGCGGAGGAGCGGGGCCAGGGTTTTGGCATGGCGCACAGGAGGGGAGCACCTATTTATAGATTCTGGGAGCTAGGAGTGTCCAAATGAGGTGTGGTTTTTGGCCACGTGATCGCGATTGAACGGCCAAGAGGATGGATGGGGTTTGAAAGGGTTTTGGGCCACTTTTGAGGGGTGTTGGGCTGCAACACACACGAGGCCTTTACGGTTCCTCGGTTAACCATTGGAGTATCAAACGGAATCCAAATGGCACGAAACGTGACAGGCGGTCTACCGGTGGAGTATCAAGGCCGCTTGGCAAATCACGGTCCATTCCGAGAACGATTAAAACTTGCACACGAAAAGAGGCAAAAGGGGGCCCCGGAGGACATAGGAGTGCCGGATCACAAAACGGACAACGGGGAAAATGCCCGGATGCATGAGACGAACACGTATGCAAATGAGATGCACATGATGACATGATATGAGATGCATGACATTGAAAAAAATGCAAAACGAAGACAAAACCCAACCACGAGGAATATCATAACTTAGAGCCGAAAATGGCAAGAGTTGCAGTACAAATATGGTAAGCTACATCAGGGGCGTTGCATTCTAGTATCGAGTTGTAGTATTGAGTTGTAAGTAAATAAAAGTATGATGATCATCATTATTAGAACATTGTCCCATGTGAGGTTACCAAAATAAAAGAGGCCAAAGAAGCCCAAATAAAAAAAGGAGGCCAAAGAAGCCCACGAAAAAATGATGAGAGAAAAAGAGAGAAGGGGCAATGTTACTATCCTTTTACCACTCTTGTGCTTCAGAGTAGCACCATGTTCTTCATATACAGAGTCTCTTGAGTTATAACTTTCATATACTAGTGGGAATTTTTCATTATAGAACATGTCTTGTATATTCCGATGATGGGCTTCCTCAAATGCCCGAGGTCTTCATGAGCAAGCAAGTTGGATGCACACCCACTTAGTTTCAGTTTGAGCTTTCATATACTTATAGCTCTAGTGCATCTGTTGCATGGAAATCCCTACTCCTCGCATTGACATCAATTGATGGGCATCTCCATAGCCTATTGATTAGCTGCGTCGATGTGAGACTTTCTTCCTTTTGTCTTCTCCACACAACCTCCATCATCATATTCTATTCCACCCATAGTGCCATGTCCATGGCTCACGCTCATGTATTGTGTGAAAGTTGAAAAGGTTTGAGAACGTCAAAAGTATGAAACAATTGTTTGGCTTGTCATCGGGGCTGTGCATGGTTTGAATATTTTGTGTGGTGAAGATGGAGCATAGCCAGACTATATGATTTTGTAGGGATAACTTTCTTTGGCCATGTTATTTTGAAAAGACATGATTGCTTTATTAGTATGCTTGAAGTATTATTGTCTTAATATCAAATGATAGACTATTGCTTTGAATCACTCGTGTCTTAATATTCATGCCATGATTAGATTACATGATCAAGATTATGCTAGGTAGCATTCGACATCAAAAATTATCTTTTTTATCATTTACCTACTTGAGGACGAGCAGGAATTAAGCTTGGGGATACTGATACGTCTCTGTCGTATCTATAATTTTTTATTGTTCCATGCTAATATTATACAACTTTCATATACTTTTGGCAACTTTTTATACTATCTTTGGGACTAACATATTGATCCAGTGCCCAGTGCCAATTCCTGTTTGTTGCATGTTTTTTGTTTCACAGAAAATTCTATATCAAACGGAGTCCAAACGAGATAAAAACTGACGGAGATTTTTTTGGAATATATGTGAATTTTGGGAAGTGGAATCAACACGAGACGATGCCCGAGGGGGCGACGAGGTAGGGGGCGCGCCCTTGACCCTCGTGGACACCCCGTAAGGCGGTTGGTGCTCTTCTTTCGCCGCAAGAAAGCCAATATCTAGATAAAATTCTTGTTCAAATTTCAATCCAATCAGACTTACGAATCTCCTAGAATATAAGAAACGGTGAAAGGCCAGATCTGGGAACGCAGAAACAAAGAGAGAGAGATCCAATCTTGGAGGGGCTCTTGCCCCTCCGCCATCATGGAGGCCATGGACTAGAGGGGAAACCCTTCTCCCATCTTGGGAGAAGGTCAATGAATAAGAAGAAGGGGCGCCCTCTCCCCCTCTCTCCCGGTGGCGCCGGAACGCCGTCGGGGCCATCATCGTCACCGTAATCTACACCAACACCTCTGTCATCTTCACCAACATCTCCATCACCTTCACCCATCTATCTACAGTGGTCCACTCTCCCGCAACCTGCTGTACCCTCTACTTGAACATGGTGCTTTATGCTTCATATTATTATCAAATGATGTGTTGCCATCCTATGATGTCTGAGTAGATTTTCGTTATCCTATCGGTAATTGGTGAATTGCTATGATTGGTTTAATTTTCTTGTGGTTATGTTGCAGTCCTTTGGTGAACATCATATGAGCGCGCGTGCGGATCACACCATAGTTTAATTGTATGTTGATAGGACTATGTATTGGAGGGCCCGACTGACGGAAGCTTCAACCTAGCATAGAAATTGATCCATATGGGATTGAAGGGGGACCAATATATCTTAATGCTATGGTTGGGTTTTACCTTAATGAATGTTAGTGGTTGCGGATGCTTGCTAATAGTTCCAATCATAAGTGCGTACAATTCCAAGTCAGGGATGACAAGCTAGAAGTGGCCTCTCCCACATAAAACTTGCTATCGGTCTAGTAACATAGTCAATTGCTTAGGGACAATTTAGCAACTCCTACCACCACTTTTCCACACTCGCTATACTAATTGTATTGCTTCTTTACCTAAACATCCCCTAGTTTTTATTTACGTGCTCTTTATTATCTTGCAAACCTATCCTGTTATACTTACAAACTACTTCTAGTTTTATAGTTGTTCTAGGTAAAGCGAACATTAAGCGTGCGTGGAGTTGTATCGGTGGTCGATAGAACTTGAGGGAATATTTGTTCTACCTTTAGCTCCTCATTGGGTTCGACACTCTTACTTATCGAATAGGCTACAATTGATCCCCTATGCTTGTGGGTTATCAGGTCTGTGATCTGAGGATTATCCTCATTGCTGCACATAAGAATTATGTCCTTGATGCACCGCTAGGTGACAGCCCAATTGGAGGAGCAGAAGCAGACGTTATGAAAGTTTGACAAGCTCGGTATGATGACTACTTGATAGTTTAGTGCGCCATGCTTTACGGCTTAGAACCGGGACTTCTAATACGTTTTGAACGCCACAGAGCATATGCCATGTTCCAAGAGCTGAAATTGGTATTACAGACTCATGCCCGTATCAAGAGGTTTGAGACCTCTAACAAGTACTTTGCCTACAAGATGGAGGAGAAGAGCTCAGCCACTGAGCATGTACTTAGAATGTCTAGGTACTACAATTGCTTGAATCAAGTTGGAGTTAATCTTCTAGATAAGATAGTGATTGACAGAGTTCTCTAGTCACTATCACCAAGCTACTAGAACTTCGTGATGAACTATAATATGCAAGGATGACTAAAACAATTCCCAAGCTCTTCGCGATGCTGAAATCGGCGAAGGTAGAAATGAAGAAAGAGCATCAAGTGTTGATGGTTAACAGGACCACTAGTTTCAAGAAAAAGGGTAAGAGAAAGAAAGGGAACTTCAAGAAGAATGGCAAGAAAATTGCCACTCCCGTGAAGAAGCCCAAATATGGACCCAAGCCTAAAACTGAGTGCTTCTACCGCAAAGGAAATGGTCACTGGAAGTGGAACTGCCCCAAAGATTTGGTGGATAAGAAAGATGGCAAAGTGAACAAAAGGTATATTTGATATACAAATTATTGATGTGTACCTTACTAGTGTCCGTAGTAGCCCCTAGGTATTTGATAGTAATTGAGTTGCTAAGATTAGTAACTCAAAACAGGAGTTGCAGAATGAACAGAGACTAGTTAAGGGCGAGGTGATGATGTGTGTTGGAAGTGATTCCAAGGTTGATAAGATCACCATCGCACACTCCCTCTACCTTCAGGATTAGTGTTGAACCTAAATAAATGTTATTTGGTGTTTGCGTTGAGCATGAATATGATTGGATCATGTTTATTGCAATACGATTATTCATTTAAGTCAGAGAATAATTGTTGTTCTATTTACATGAATAAAACCTTCTATGATCATACACCCAATGTAAATGGTTTATTGAATCTCGATCATAGTGATACACATATTCATAATATTGATGCCAAAAGATGCAAAGTTGATAATGATAGTGCAACATATTTGTGGCACTGCTGTTTAGGTCATATTGGTGTGAAGTGCATGAAGAAACTCCATGTAGATGGGCTTTTGGAATCACTTCATTATGAATCATTTGATACCTGCGAACCATGCCTGATGGGCAAGATGACTAAAACTCTGTTCTATGGAACAATGGAGCGAGCTAATGACTTACTGAAAATAATACATACCGATGTATGCGGTCCGATGAGTATTGAGGCTCGCAACGGGTATTGTTATTTTCTGACCTTCAGAGATGATTTCAGCAGATATGGGTATATCTACTTAATGAAACACAAGTCTGAAACATTTGAAAAGTTCAAATAATTTCAGAGTGAAGTGGAGAATCATAGTAACAAGAAAATAAAGATTCTGCGATCTCATCGCAGAGGCGGATATTTGAGTTACGAGTTTGGCCTTCATTTAAAACAATGTGGAATAGTTTCATAACTCACGCCACTTGGAACACCATAGCGTAATGGTGTGTCCAAACATCATAACCATACTTTATTAGATATGGTGTGATCTATGATGTCTCTTACCGTTTACCACAATCGTTTTGGGGTTATGCACTAGAGACGGCTGCATTCACGTCAAATAGGGCACCATCTAAATCCGTTGAGACGGCACTGTATGAACTGTGGTTTGGCAGGAAACCTAAGTGTCGTTTCTTAAAGTTTGGGGTTGTGACACTTATGTCAAAAGGCTTCAGCCTAATAAGCTCAAACCCAAATCGGAGAAGTAGTCTTCATAGGATACCCTAAGGAAACAAATGGGTACACCTTCTACCACAAATCCAAAGGCAAGATATTTGTTGCCAAGAGTGGAAGCTTTCTAGAGAAGGAGTTTCTCTAGAAAGAAGTGACTGGGATGAAAGTAGATCTTGATGAGGTAATCGTAACCTCTCTCGAATTGGAAAGGAGGAAATCAGAGAAATCCGTTCCCGTGATGCCTACACCAACTAGAGAGGAAGCTAATGATGATGATCATGAAACTTCAGATGAAGTTACTACTAGACCTCATAGGTCGAACAGAGCACGTTCCGCACCAGAGTGGTACAGTAATCCTGTCCTAGAAGTCATGTTACTAGACCATGGTGAACCTACAAACTATGAAGAAGCTATGATGAGCCTAGATTCCGACAGATGGCTTGAGGCCATGAAATCTGAGATAGGATCCATGTATGAGAACAAAGTGTGGACTTTGGTGGACTTACCCGATGATCGGCGAGCCACAGAGAATAAATGGATCTTCAAGAAGAAGATTGACGTTGATGGTAATGTTACTGTCTACAAAGTTCGACTTGTCGCAAAAGGTTTTCAACAAGTTCAAGGACTTGACTACGATGAGACTTTCTCACCCATAGCGATGCTTAAGTCTGTCCAAATCATCTTAGCAATTGCCACATTTTATGATTATGAAATCTAGCAAATGGATGTCAAAACTTCATTCCTTAATGGATTTCTTAAAGAAGAGTTGTATATGATGCAACCAGAATGTTTTTTCCATCCTATATGGACTGGTGGTCAAAAAAACATTCTGGTTGCATCATATATAACTCTTCTTTAAGAAATCCATTAAGGAATTCAGTTTTGACATCCATTTAAAGAAGAGTTGTATATGATGCAACTAGAATGTTTTTTCGATCCTAACAAAGTGTGCAAGCTCCAGTGATCCATCTATGGACTGGTGCAAGCATCTCGGAGTTGGAATATACGCTTTGATGAGGTGATCAAAGCATATGG
The DNA here is from genome assembly GCF_002162155.2 of Triticum dicoccoides. Lineage (NCBI taxonomy): Eukaryota > Viridiplantae > Streptophyta > Magnoliopsida > Poales > Poaceae > Triticum > Triticum dicoccoides. The sequence goes on along the minus strand of NC_041390.1, from coordinate 414,005,032 downwards.
TTTCATACAGACTTTCGGAGAATCCTGTACAAGAAAGTGAGTGGGAGCTCTGGAGAATTTCTGATATTATATGTGGATGACATATTCTTGATTGGAAATGATATAGAATTTCTGAATAGCATAAAAGGATACTTCAATAAGAAATTTTCAAATGAAAGACCTCGGTGAAGCTACTTATATATTGGGCATCAAGATCTATAGGGATAGATCAAGACGCTTAATAGGACTTTCACAAAGCACATACCTTGACAAGATTTTTAAGTTCAAAATTGATTAGTCAAAGAAAGGGTTCTTGCCTGTGTTGCAAGGTGTGAAGTTGAGTAAGACTCAAAGCCCGACCACGGCAGAAGATAGAGAGAGAATGAAAGTCATTCCCTAAGCCTCACCCATAGGTTCTATAAAGTATGCCATGTTGTGTACCAGACCTATTGTGTGCCTAGCCATAAGTTTGACACGAGGGTACTATAGTGATCTGATACGTCCATTTTGCATCATGCTCTTATATCGATATTTGTTGCATTATGGGCTGTTATTTCACATTATGTCACAATACTTATGGCTATTCTCTCTTATTTTACAAGGTTTACATAAGGAGGGAGAATACCGGCAGCTGGAATTCTGGGCTGGAAAAGGAGCAAATACTAGAGACCTATTCTGCACAACTCCAAAAGTCCTGAAACTCCCCAGAACACCTTATAATAAATAATGAAAAATCTTCGCCAAAGATGAAGACGAGGGGGCCCACACCCTTCCCACGAGGGTGGGGGGCGCCGCCCCTAGGGCGCGCCCCCCTGCCTTGTGGGCCCCCTGGTGGCTCTCCGAAGACGATCTTCTCCTATATGAAGACTTTCATTGAGAAAAAAAAAGAAGCAACCTTTCGGGACGAAACTCCGCCGCCACGAGGCAGAACCTTGGCAGATCCAATCTAGAGCTCCGGAAGAGCTGTTCTGACGGCGAAACTTCCCTCCCAGAGGGGGAAACCATCGCCATCGTCATCACCAACGCTCATCTCATCGGAAGAGGGCAATCTCCATCAACATCTTCATCAGCACCATCTCATCTCAAAACCCTAGTTCATCGCTTGTATCCGATTCTTGTCTTCAAGTCCGGGATTGGTGCTAGTAGGTTGCTAGTAGTGTTAATTACTCCTTGTAGTTGATGCTAGTTGGTTTAATTGGTGGAAGATCATATGTTCAGATCCTTTATGCATATTAATACCCCTCTGATTATGAACATGTTTATGCTTTGTGAGTAGTTACGTTTGTTCCTTAGGACAAGGGAGAAGTCCTGCTATTAGTAGTCATGTGAATTTGGTATTTGTTAGATATTTTGATGAGATGTATGTTGTCTAGCCTCTAGTGGTGTTATGTGAACGTCGACTACATAACACTTCACCATTATTTGGGCCTAGAGGAAGGCATTGGGAACTAATAAGTAGATGATGGGTTGCTAGAGTGACAGAAGCTTAAACCCTAGTTTATGCGTTGCTTCGTAAGGGGCAGATTTGGATCCATATGTTTCATGCTATGGTTAGGTTTACCTTAGTAGTTTTGTTTTAGTTGCGGATGCTTGCAATAGAGGTTAATCATAAGTGGGATGCTTGTTCAAGTAAGAACAGTACCCAAGCACTGGTCCACCCACATATCAAATTATCAAAGTACCGAACATGCATCATATGAACATGATGAAAACTAGCTTGACGATATTCCCATGTGTCCTCGGGAGCGCTTTTCTTTATATAAGAGTTTGTCCAAGCTTGTCCTTTAATACAAAAAGGATTGGGCCACCTTGCTGCACTTTATTTACTTTTGTTACTTGTTGCTCGTTACAAATTATCTCATTACAAAACTATCTGTTACCACTTATTTCAGTACTTGCAGAGAATACCTTGCTGAAAACCGTTTATCATTTCCTTCTGCTCCTCGTTGGGTTCGACACTCTTACTTATCGAATGGACTACGGTAGATCCCCTATACTTGTGGGTCATCAAGACTCTTTTCTGGCGCCGTTGCCGGGGAGTGAAGTGCCTTTGGTAGGTGGAATTTAGTAAGGAAAAATTTATATAGCATGCTGAAATTTACTGTCGCTTGTTACTATGGAAAGTAATCCTCTGAGGGGCTTGTTCGGGGTATCTTCACCCCGACCAGTAGAGCAAAGAGTTGATCCTCAACCCACTGAACCTATTGAAAATAAAATTCCTGATGAGTATCCTTCGAATATAATAGAAAAACTGCTAGCTAATCCTTTTACAAGAGATGGAACAAAGCATCCTGATGAACACCTAATATATGTGGATGAAGTTTGTGGATTATTTAAGCTTGCAGGTATTTCCGATGATGTTGCTAAGAAGAAGGTCTTCCCTTTATCTTTGAAGGGAGACACATTGACATGGTATAGGCTATGTGATGATATGGGATCATGGAACTATAGAAGATTGAAATTGGAATTCTATCAAAAGTATTACCCTATGCATCTTGTTCATCGTGATCGCAATTATATATATAATTTTTGGCCTCGCGAAGGAGAAAGCATCGCTCAAGCTTGGGGGAGGCTTAAATCAATGTTATATTCATGCCCCAATCATGAGCTTCCAAGAGAAACTATTCTTTAAAAAATTTATGCTCGGCTTTCTGATAACAATTGCACCATGCTTGATACTTCTTGTGTTGTCTCTTTTATGATGAAGACTATTGAATTCAAATAGGATTTATTGGATAGAATTAAACAAAACTCTGAAGATTGGGACATTGACAATGGTAAGGAGTCAAGTAGGACACCTAAGTTTGATTGTGTTAAATCTTTCATGGATACCGATATTTTCCATAAGTTTAGCACTAAATATGGACTTAATTCTGAGATAATAGCTTCTTTCTGTCAATCTTGTGCTACTTATGTTGATCTCCCTAAGGAGAAGTGGTTTAAATATCATCCTCCCATAGAAGTAAAAGTAGCTGCACCTATTAAAGTTGAAGAAAAGACTGTCACTTATAATGATCCTATTGTTCCTACTTCTTATGTCGAGAAACCACCTTTCCCTGTTAGGATAAAGGATCATGCTAAAGCTTCAACTGTAGTTCGTAAAAGCAATATTAAAACATATACACCTCTTGAGCAAGTTAAAGTTGAACCTAATATTGCTATTGTTAAAGAGCTCTTGTCTGATAATATTGATGGGCATGTTATCCAGTTATGCGGTGAAACTGCTAGAATTGTTGAACCTTGTGCTAAAGATAAACATAGACCTGTGGTGGCGTGCTTGTTATTTCTGTTAAAATAGGAGATCATTGTTATCATGGCTTATGTGATATGGGTGCTAGTGGTAGTGTTATACCTTATGACTTGTATAAAGAAATCAAGCATGAAATTGCACCTGCTGAGTTAGAAGATATTGATGTCACAATTAAACTTGCTAATAGAGATACTATTTCAGCAATGGAAATTGTTAGAGATGTTGAAGTCTTGTGCGGGAAAACTATATATCCTACTGATTTTCCTGTTATTAGTTCTCCACAAGATAGCTTTTGTCCCATTATATTTGGTGGACCCTTCTTGAATACAGTTAATGCTCGGATAGACTGCGAAAAGAATGTTGTTACTATTGGCTTGGATGATATGACTCATGAGCTTAATTTCTCTAAATTTAGTAAACAACACCGTGAAGAAGAATTGCCTAGTAAGGATGAAATTATTGGTCTTGCTTCTATTGCCGTACCTCCTAATGATCCTTTAGAACAATATTTGCTAGACCATGAGAATGATATGTTTATGAATGAAAGAAGGGAAATAGATGAAGTATTCTTTAAACAAGAACCTATGCTAAAACACAATTTGCCTGTTGAAATCCTAGGGGATCCTCCTACACCTAAGGGTGATCCCGTGTTTGAGGTTAAACCGTTGCCTGATAATCTTAAATATGCTTATCTTGATGTAAAGAAGATATATCCTGTTATTATTAGTGCTACCCTTTCAGAGCATGAACAAGAAAGATTATTGAAAACTCTGAAGAAGCACCGTGCTGCTATTGGATATACTCTTGATGATCTTAAGGGCATTATTCCCACTCTATGTCAACATAAAATAAAATTTGGAAGCAGATGCCAAACCAGTTCATGATGCTCAACGACGTCTGAATCCTAAAATGAAAGAAGTGGTAAGAAAAGAAATACTAAAGCTTCTGGAGGCAGGTATAATTTATCCCATTGCTGATAGTCAGTGGGTAAGTCCTGTTCATTGTGTCCCTAAGAAGGGAGGTATTACTGTTGTTCCTAATGATAAAGATGAATTGATTCCACAAAGAATTATTACCGGTTATAGGATGGTAATTGATTTCCGCAAATTAAATAAGGCTACTAAGAAAGATCATTACCCCTTACCTTTTATCAATCAAATGCTAGAAACACTATGCAAACATACACATTATTGCTTTCTCTCAAATAGCCGTGTCGGCTAAAGATCAATCAAAGACTACTTTTACATGCCCTTTTGGTACTTTTGCTTATAGACGTATGCCTTTTGGTTTATGTAATGCACCTGCTACCTTTCAAAGATGCATGATGGCTATATATTCTCTGAATTTTGTGAAAAGATTTGTGAGGTTTTCATGGACGACTTTTCCGTCTATGGATCTTCTTTTGATGATTGCTTGAGCAATCTTGATCGAGTTTTGCAGAGATGTGAAGAAACTAATCTTGTCTTGAATTGGGAAAAGTGCCACTTTATGGTTAATGAATGTATTGTCTTGGGGCATAAAGTTTCTGAAAGAGGTATTGAAGTTGATAAAGCCAAGGTTGATGCTATTGAAAAGATGCCATGTCCCAAGGACATCAAAGGTATAAGAAGTTTACTTGGTCATGCCGGATTTTATAGGAGGTTCATCAAGGACTTCTCAAAAATTTCTGGGCCTTTGACTAATTTATACAAAAAGATATACCATTTGTCTTTGATGATGATTGTGTAGAAGCATTTGAAATACTTAAGAAGGCATTAGTCTCTGCACCTATTGTTCAGCCACCTGATTGGAATTTACCCTTTGAAATTATGTGTGATGCTAGTGATTATGTTGTACGTGTTGTTCTAGGGCAAAGAGTTGATAAGAAACTAAATGTTATCCATTATGCTAGTAAGACTCTAGACAATGCTCAAAGAAATTATGCTACTACTAAAAAATAACTTATATTGTTGTGATAAGTTCAGACCTTATATTGTTGATTCTAAAGTAACTATCCACACTGATCATGTTGCTATTAAATATCTTATGGAAAAGAAAGATGCTAAACCTAGACTTATTAGATGGGTTCTCTTGCTACAAGAATTTGATTTGCATATTGTTGATAGAAAAGGAGCTGAAAACCCCATTGCAGACAACTTATCTAGGTTAGAGAATGTTCTTGATGATCCACTACCTATTGATGATAGTTTTCCTGATGAACAATTAAATGTCATAAGTACTTCTCGTAGTACCCCTTGGTATGCTGATTATGCTAATTACATAGTTGCTAAATTTATACCACCTAGCTTCACATGCCAAAAAAAGAAAAAGTTCTTCTATGATTTGAGACATTACATTTGGGATGACCCACATCTTTATAAAGATGGAGTAGATGGTGTTATTAGACTTTGTATACCTGAGCATGAACAGGAACAGATGCTACGCAAGTGCCACTCCGAAACTTATGGAGGACACCACGCGGGAGATAGAACTGCACATACGGTATTGCAATCCGGTTTTTATTGGCCTACTCTCTTCAAGGATGCCCGTAAGTTTGTCCTATCTTGTGATGAATGTCAAAGAATTGGCAATATTAGTAGACGTCAAGAAATGCCTATGAGTTATTCACTTGTTATTGAACCGTTTGATGTTTGGGTCTTTGATTATATGGGAACTTTTCCTGCCTCTAATGGATATACACATATTTTAGTTGCTGTTGATTACGTTACTAAGTGGGTAGAAGCTATTCCAACTAGTAGTGTTGATCATAACACTTCTATTAAAATGCTTAAAGAAGTTATTTTTCCGACATTTGGAGTCCCTAGATATTTAATGACTGATGGTGGTTCACATTTTGTTCATGGTGCTTTCCGTAAAATGCTTGCTAAATATGACGTCAATCATATGATTGCATCTCCGTATCACCCACAGTCTAGTGGTCAAGTGGAATTGAGTAATAGAGAACTCAAATTAATTTTGCAAAAGACTGTCAATAGGTCTAGAAAGAATTGGTCCAAGAAACTTGATGATGCATTATGGGCCTATAGAACTACATATAAAAATCCTATGGGTATGTCTCCGTATAAAATGGTATATGGAAAAGCATGTCACTTACCTCTCGAACTAGAACATAAGGCATATTGGGCTATTAAAGAGCTCAACTATGATTTCAAACTTGCCGGTGAAAAGAGGATATTTGATATTAGCTCACTTGATGAATGGAGAACCCAAGCTTATGAAAATGCCAAGTTGTTTAAAGAAAAGGTTAAAAGATGGCATGACAAAAGGATACAAAGGCGTGAGTTTAATGTAGGTGATTATGTATTGCTATAAAACTCTCGTATAAGATTTTTTGCAGTGAAACATCTCTCTAAATGGGAAGGCCCCTATGTTATCGAGGAGGTCTATCGTTCCGGTGCCATAAAAATCAACAACTTCGAAGGCACAAATCCGAAGGTGGTAAATGGTCAAAGAATCAAACATTATATCTTAGGTAATCCCATAAATGTTGAAACCAATATTATTGAAACCGTAACCCCGGAGGAATATATAAGGGACACTTTCCAGAATGTTTCAGATTCCGAAAAGGAATAGGTATGTGGTACGGTAAGTACACCGACTCCAAAACAATTTTTAAGGCAATATTTCTCCGTTTTGGAATATTTAGAAAAATGGAAAATTAAGTAGCAGTCTGGGAAGGACACGAGGGTGGAGGGCGCCCCCCCCCCCAAGGGCGCGCCCCCCTTCCTCGTGAGCTCTTCTAGTGCCTTCCGGACTCCGTTTTCTTGCACGATACATATTTTGGTTGGTAAAAATTCATTATATATTCTCCCGAAGGTTTTGACTCCCGTACCATGCAAATATCCCTTGTCTTTGTTTTGAGTTGTCCTGCTGTAGACAGAGCAACATGTCATCCCAGGATTCGGAAGGAGAAAGCTATGTGGCTAATTATCTTGCAGATCCTAAGGTTTATGGGGATGTGGAGCCTTGTGGTTGGACTACGGAAGAAGAAGAAGACTATGAATCCAAGAGAAAGGAGGAGACGAGCTCAGATGAAGAGGAAGTCCCACTACCTCAACCTGGGGACATGCATGTGGAGTTCAAAAAGTCAAGCCTCCCGGATAGGGTAAAGAAACCTAAGATCGAGTTTATCCCTTTTCGCCTCTTACAGGAGAACAAGCAGGAACTATGAAAAAAGATACTGGGCTTGGAGCAGGAGATTGAGGACCTAAGGGACCAAAATTCTGTCCTCAAATGCAAATTAAGGAAGAAGCCTACGCCATCAACAAAATCACCACGTCTCCTCCAACAAAGAAGAATTGAGTATCTGGGTATGGGCACTCCACTTGGCAACTGCCAAGCTCGGGGGAGTGCCCCGGTAGCGTATCACCATCACTTTTATCTTTACCGTTTTCCTTAGTTCGATCTTATTAGTAGTATTTTGATCTAGTAGAATAAAGTTTATGGCATGATCTAGTTGTGAGTTTTGCTTTATTATCCTTCTATGTAATTGAGTCCGTGAGCTATATAATAAAGATTAGTGTTGAGTCAAGGGCTTTATTGTTTTGCCATGATCCTAAGTGAATAAAAGAAAAGAGAAAGAAATAAAAAGAAACAAAGAGATCATATGGATCTCATGGAGAGTAATGAGCTCACATAGAAAAAGTATGATGAATAAAAGTTGTTGAGAGTTGACAAGCATAGTTTTGGTCATCGTTGCAATTAATATGAAGTAATAAAGAAAGAGAGGTCTTCACATATAGATATACTATCTTGGACATATTTTATGACCGTGAGCACTCATTCAAATGTGACATGCTAAAGAGTTGACATTGGACAAGGAAGACAACATAATGGGTGATGTTTTCTTACATCTGAGATAAATTATATTGTCTTGGATCTTCCAACATGTTGAGCTTGCCTTTCCCCCTCATGCTAGCCAAATTCATTGCACCAAGTAGAGATACTACTCGTGCTTCCAAATACCCTTAAACCAGTTTTGCCATGAGAGTCCACCATATCTACCTATGGATTGAATAAGATCCTTCTAGTAAGTTGTCATCGGTGCAAAGCAATAAAAATTTCTCTCTAAATATGTATGATTGATTGGTGTGGAAGAAATAAGCTTTATACGATCTTGTGATGTGGAAGTAATAAAAGCGACGGACTGCATAATAAAGGTTCATATCACAAGGGGCAATATAAAGTGACATTCTTTCGCATAAAGATTTTGTGCATCCAACCATAAAAGAGCATGGCAACCTCTACTTCCCTCTGCGGAGGGCCTATCTTTTATAATTATCTTCTACCTTATGCAAGAGTCATGGTGATTTTCACCTTTCCTTTTTACACTTTATCCTTTGGCAAGCACAATATGTTGGAAAGATCCTGGTATATATGGCTAATTGGATGTCAGTTTTCATGAACTATTACTATTGACATTACCCTTGAGGTAAAACATTGGGAGGCAAGACTATAAGCCCCTATCTTTCTCTGTGTCCGATTACAACTCCATACCCATACATATTGCGCGAGTGTCAGCAATTTTGAATGATTATATGATAGTTAAGTATGTGGACTTGCTGAAAAGCTCTTGTACATTGACTCTTTCCTATGTTATGATAAATTGCACTTCAATGACCGAGATTGTAGTTTGTTAGTTTTCAATGAAGTTTATGATTCATACCTGATATTGTGATTGAATTATTACTCTAGCATTAGAGACCATATGACAAAAATTATATAAGTTGCTGTTATAAGAATGATCATGATGCCCTCATGTCTGTATTTTATTTTTATCGACCCTTCATCTCTAAACATGTGGACATATTTTTCAATTTCGGCTTTTCGCTTGAGGACAAGCGAGGTCTAAGCTTGGGGGAGTTGATACGTCCATTTTCATCATGCTTTTATATCGATATGTATTGCATTATGGGCTGTTATTTCACATTATGTCACAATACTTATGGCTATTCTCTCTTATTTTACAAGGTTTACATAAGGAGGGAGAATGCCGGCAGCTAGAATTCTGGGCTGGAAAAGGAGAAAATATTAGAGACCAATTCTGCACAACTCCAAAAGTCCTGAAACTCCACGGAACACCTTATAATAAATAATGAAAAATCCTCAACAAATATGAAGACCAGGGGGCCCACACCCTTCTCACGAGGGTGGGGGGCACGCCCCCTACCTCGTGTGCCCCCTGGTGGCTCTCCGATGACCATCTTCTCCTATATGAATTCTTTCCTCAAGAAAAAAAAAATAAGAAGCAACCTTTTGGGACGAAACTCCGCCTCCACAAGGCGGAGCCTTGGCGGATCCAATCTAGAGCTCCGGCAGAGCTGTTCTGCGGGGGAAACTTCCCTCCCGGAGGGGGAAATCATCGCCATCGTCATCACCAACGCTCCTCTCATTAGGAGAGGGCAATCTCCATCAACATCTTCATCAGCACCATCTCATCTCAAAATCCTAGTTCATCTCTTGTATCCAATTCTTGTCTTCAAGTCCGGGATTGGTGCTAGTAGGTTGCTAGTAGTGTTAATTACTCCTTGTAGTTGATGCTAGTTAGTTTAATTGGTGGAAGATCATATGTTCAGATCCTTTATGCATATTAATACCCCTCTGATTATGAACATTTTTATGCTTTGTGAGTAGTTACGTTTGTTCCTGAGGACAAGGGAGAAGTCTTGCTATTAGTAGTCATGTGAATTTGGTATTCGTTCGATATTTTGATGAGATGTATGTTGTCTAGCCTCTAGTGGTGTTATGTGAACGTCGACTACATAACAGTTCACCATTATTTGGGCCTAGAGGAAGGCATTGGGAAGTAATAAGTAGATGATGGGTTGCTAGAGTGACAGAAGCTTAAACCCTAGTTTATGCGTTGCTTCATAAGGTGCTGATTTGGATCCATACGTTTCATGCTATGGTTAGGTTTACCTTAATACTTTTGTTGTAGTTGTGGATGCTTGCAATAGAGGTTAATCATAAGTGGGATGCTTGTTCAAGTAAGAACAGCACCCAAGCACCGGTCCACCCACATATCAAATTATCAAAGTACCAAACGCAAATCATATGAACGTGATGAAAACTAGCTTGACGATATTCCCATGTGTCCTCGGGAGCGCTTTTCCTTATATAAGAGTTTGTCCAGGCTTGTCCTTTGCTACAAAAAGGATTGGGCCACCTTGCTGCACTTTATTTACTTTTGTTACTTGTTGGTCCTTACAAATTATCTCATTACAAAACTATCTGTTACCACTTATTTCAGTACTTGCAGAGAATACCGTGCTGAAAACCGTTTATCATTTCCTTCTGCTCCTCGTTGGGTTCGACACTCTTACTTATCGAAAGGACTACGATAGATCCCCTATACTTGTGGGTTATCATGATCCAGGAGTAGATCACTAGACAACGGTCAAAATTATCCTTAGAGGACTAAGGAAATATTTCTTGATTATGGAGGTGCTAAAGAGTTCGTCGTAAAGAGTTACGTCGATGCATGCTTTTACACCGATCCAGATGACTCTAAGTCTCAATCTGGATACATATTGAAAGTGGGAGCAATTAGCTAGAGTAGCTCCATGCAGAGCATTGTAGACATAGAAAATTGTGAAATACATACGGATCTGAATGTGGGAGACCCGTTGACTAAACTTCTCTCACAAGCAAAACTTGATCACACTTTAGAACTCTTTGGGTGCTAATCACATGGTGATGTAGACCAGATTATTGACTCTAGTAAACCCTTTGGGTGTTGGTCACATGGTGATGTGAACTATGGATTTTAATCACATGACGATGTTGTAACGACCAAACCTCGAAGGATTTGAGTCTCTGTGCTTACCGTGCTAGTCCATGGATCGAACTCGCTAGCACACACAGTATAGATGAATACCAGAATAGCAAGTGCATCATTTATTACATCGTATGATCCAGAATATACAAAATAAAACAATCTTCATAGCACTTGGCTAGCTTTATTCAATCAAACAACGGAAAATAGCAGAAAATAACGATGAGTCCCATCATAGCCCACTGGCGATGCTGAGTGCAGACTCGCGACCCTAACGGTACCTTACTCTTCGTCTGAATATCCTACAACATGAGACATTGCAGCCATATAGGTCAATACTTGGAATGTATTGGAAAGTTACACAGGAGTAATAATAAAGCAGACCTACATGTATATGCATAGTACAACAAAGGAAGACTTGGGGGTTTATTTTGCGGAAAGCTGATTTTATCCTAATAACTACCTAATAGTCAAATTTTTATTTAGTTCTTTTATTACTACATTTAAATGCACAAGGTTGAGTTGGCAAAATCAACTCCAACCTACCCTTTATTAAGTTTCCCAACAAATTTATTAAGTGTCACATCCGTCAAGATCATCCAACAACTGTAATGGCATAATGGCTCAAAGTTACCCATAACCGGGGGCACGGCTAATCATGATTAGTTTTAATACTCTGCAGGGTTTTGTACGCTTTAACCACTGGACCCAATCCGAAGATTGAGACGAAGTCTTTCAGAAGAGGTTCCCTTAACCACCTGACGGCCACATCCCACCATGCTACATCTGTCGACACAGTCTGGGCAAGGGTTCCAACAACTGATCAACTAAGCCAGAGCCCATATAGCCAGTGGCCGCACATGGAAGCTACTAGTCACTAAGTGTGTCTGATCTTTTTGAGCCTGGGCGGCATTCCACTTAGGGTGCACTCTCATGAGCGCATGGCCTTAGAAAAGGTGCAACACCCCACGATGCCTTCCCTCAACACCAAGCAATACCACTTCCGCCCAGAGGTGAGTTAAATCCTGAGTTACTACTCAATTTGTTAAATATATATAATCCTCACATAAACTCAATGAATACACGAACCACCCCCGTCTACAAAGCATAGCAACCTACCACTACCACGATTTGCAAAGACGGGAAGATAGCTCATCAGCATAGCAAAAATAATATAGTATTCCTATACATGCATATATTCATAGTGTGATATAACTACATGCATAGAAAACAATAGGTAAAGGATGATCAACATGTAACTTGCCTTGGTTCTGGTTCAGAAAGTCACACTCCTGATAATAGCTCGCGTCGCACTCCGGACAATCTACACGTTTCACACAATTCAACAAATCAATCACCGGAACACGAAAAGAACCAAAACAAAACCAACAGCAAGAAAATCATTTTTAAAACTCAACAACAGAATCTTAACATCACCTAAATTGCACTACGGTCACCATGCAAAAAGAATCACTCGATTCCGATAAACGGTTTGAGAATTATGGCCTCTGGAAGATTTAATTCAAATTCAAACGAATTCAAATTTGAACAGACCAAACACGTGCAAAGTTGCTACTGTGGTGATGTGCCGATTTTTGTGGGATCATAGGAAAAAGAATTACCTAATTTGGGTATACAGAGTAGGAGTTATAGCTAATGGAGGTTTTGGTGAAATCTGAAAATAAAACAAAAGGAAAACAGAAAACTCCTTGTACTATAGCGACTCCTGCGGCGAACTCCTGTAGCGAAGTGCCACGTGGAAGCACGTGATTCATTGGACGTGTGTGCTCACCAGAAACAGAGGACGGTGGCGGCGGTCTCACGCGTCGGCGGCAGTCTCGGGCGTCGGCGGCGGCGCTACTCTGATGGGTCTGCGGCGAAGGCGAGGTGACGGACGGGTGCGGTGTCGAGCGGCGGAGGCGGTGGTGGTGCTCAAAGGCGGCGGGGCGTCCCCTGTGAGCGGCGGTGACGAAGTGAACCATGGCTGCTTCGGCGGCGTCAGTTAGCTCGGGCGGCTCGCTCAGCTGCGTCTCCGGCGATAAAAAGATGTCAGAAAGCTCGTCGTGGAGGGGGGAATCGAATGGAGTAAGCGTTGCGGCTGCGGTGTTCTTACGGCGACGGAAACGACCGGGGAAACGCCGATGGTCGGCGGAGCTCCTGCCGCAGCAGCCCACTTCCCGCGAAGCGGTACGCCGCAGCGTCGCTCGCACCCGACCAGCGCCCGATCCACCTTGCCTCCAGCCGCTGACAGCGGGTCCCGCGCCCCTGTTCGTCCCCTCCACCGAGCCGGACACCGGGCGCCGTACGCACGCATGCACGCCGAGGCCGAGCCGGTCCACCCCGCGCCCCTGGTCCACCCCGAGCGAGCCTGAGCTGCCATGCGCAAGAAGAAGATCCCAGGAAGCCGCACCCCCTGTCCCGATCTTCCCCATTGCCGCACGCCTTGGTCGGGGCGATTGGATCTCGTCAGGAGCTCCGCCGACCGCCGCCGTTTCCCCGGTCGTTTCCGTCGCCGTAAGAACACCGCAGCCGCAACGCCTGCTCCATTTGATTCCCCCCTCCACGACGAGCTTTCTGACATCTTTTTATCGCCGGAGACGCAGCCGAGCGAGCCGCCTAAGCTAACTGACGCCGCCGGAGCAGCCGCGGTTCACTTCATCACCGCCGCCCGCAGGGGACGCCCTGCCGCCTTTGAGCACCACCACCGCCTCCGCCGCTCGACACCGCACCCGTCCGTCACCTCGCCTTCGCTGGAGACCCATCGAAGGAGCGCCACCGCCGACGCCCGAGACCGCCGCCACCGTCCTCTATTTCTGGTGAGCACACGCGTCCAACCAATCACATGCTGCCACGTGGCACTTTGCTACAGGAGTTCGCCACAGGAGTCACTATAGTACCAAGAGTTTTCTGTTTTCCTTTTGTTTAATTTTCAGATTTCACCAAAACTTCCATTAGCTATAACTCCTAATCTGTATATCCAAATTAGGTAATTCTTTTTCCTATGATCTCACAAAAATCGGCACATCACCACAGTAGCAACTTTGCACGTGTTTGCTGTGCTCAAATTTGAATTCGTTTGAATTTGAATTAAATCTTCCAGAGGCCATAACTCTCAAACCGTTTAACGGAATCGAGTGATTCTTTTTGCATGGTGACTGTCGTGCAATTTAGGTGATGTTAAGATTCTGTTGTTGAGTTTTAAAAATGATTTTCTTGCTATTGATTTTCTTTTGGTTCTTTTCGTGTTCCGGTGATTGATTTGTTGAATTGTGTGAAACGTGTAGATTATCGGAGTGCGACGCGAGCTATTGTCAGGAGTGTGACTTTCTGAACTAGAACCAAGGCAAGTTACATGTTGATCATCCTTTACCTATTGTTTTCTATGCATTTAGTTATATCACACTATGAATATATCACACTGATGAGCTATCTTCCCGTCTTTGCAAATCGTGGTAGTGGTAGGTTGCTATGCTTTGTAGATGGGGGTGGTTCGTGTATTCATTGAGTTTATGTGAGGATTATATATATTTAACAAATTGAGTAGTAACTGAGGATTTAACTCACCTCTGGGCGGAAGTGGTATTGCTTGGTGTTGAGGGAAGGCATCATGGGGTGTTGCACCTTTTCTAAGGCCATGCGCTCATGAGAGTGCACCTTAAGTGGAATGCCGCCCAGGCTCAGAAAGATCAGACAGACTTAGTGACTAGTAGCTTCCATGTGCGGCCACTGGCTATATGGGCTCTGGCTTAGTTGATCAGTTGTTGGAACCCTTTCCCAGACTGTGTCGACATATGTAGCATATGTAGGTGGGATGTGGCCGTCAGGTGGTTAAGGGAACCTCTTATGAAAGACTTCGTCTCAATCTTAAGATTAGGTCCAGTGGGTAAAGCGTACAAAACTCTGCAGAGTATTAAAACTAATCATGATTAGTCGTGCCCCCGGTTATGGGTAACTTTGAGCCACTATGCCATTACAGTTGTTGGATGATCTTGACAGATGTGACACTTAATAAATTTGTTGGGCAACTTAATAAAGGGTAGGTTGGAGTTGATTTTGCCAACTCAACCTTGTGCATTTAATTGTAGTAATAAAAGAACTAAATAAAAATTTGACTATTAGGTAGTTATTAGGATAAAATCAGCTTTCCGCAAAATAAACCCCCAAGTCTTCCTTTGTTGTACTATGCATATACATGTAGGTCTGCTTTATTATTACTCCTCTATAACTTGCCAATACATTCCAAGTATTGACCTATATGGCTGCAACGTCTCATGTTGCAGGATATTCGGACGAAGAGTAAGGTACCGTTAGGGTCGCGAGTCTGCACTCAGCATCGCCAGTGGGCTATGATGAGACTCATCGTTATTTTCTGCTACTTTCCGTTGTTTGATTGAATAAAGCTAGCCAAGTGCTATGCAGATTGTTTTATTTTATATATTCTGGATCATACGATGTAATAACTGATGCACTTGCTATTCTGGTATTCATCTATACTGTGTGTGTTAGCGAGTTCGATCCAGGGACTAGAACGGTAAGCACAGAGACTCAAATCCTTAGAGGTTTGGTCGTTACAGATGTGAACTATTGGTGTTAAGTCACATGGCGATGTGAACTAGATTATTGACTCTAGTGTAACAGTCAATAATAAAGTTGTTATTTTATATTCCTTATTCATGATAAATGTTCATTATTCATGCTAGAATTGTATTGATCGGAATCCTTAATACATGTGTGAATACATAGACAAACACTTTGTCCCTAGTGAGCCTCTACTTGACTACCTCATTGATCAAAGATGGTTAAGGTTTGCTAACCATGGACATGAGTTGTCATTTGATAATGGGATCACATCATTAGGAGAATGATGTGATGGAAATGACCCATCTGTTAGCTTAGCATATTGATCGTTCAGTTTTCATTAATATTGCTTTCTTCATGTCAAATACATATTCCTTCGACTATGAGATTATGCAACTCCCAGACACCGGAGGAATACCTTGTGTTCTATCAAACGTCCAACATAACTGGGTGATTATAAAGATGCTCGACAGGTATCTCCGAAAGTGTTTGTTGGGTTGGCATAGATCGAGATTAGGATTTGTCACTCCGAGTATCGAAGAGGTATCTCTAGGCCCTCTCGGTAATGCACATCATAAGAAGCCTTGCAAGAAAAGTGACTAATGAGTTAGTTACAAGATAATGCATTACGGAACGAGTAAAGAGACTTTCTGGTAACGAGATTGAACTAGGTATGTGGATACCGACGATCAAATCTCGGGCAAGTAACATACAGATGACAAAGGGAATAACGTATGTTGTCATAATGGTTCGACAGATAAAGATCTTCGTAGAATATGTAGGAGCCAATATGAGCATCCCAGTTCTGCTATTGGTTATTGACTAGAGAGGTGTCTCGGTCATGTCTACATAGTTCTCGAACCCGTAGGGTCTGCACGCTTAACGTTTGATGACGATTTAGTATTATATGAGTTATGTGATTTGGTGACCGAATGTTGTTCGGAGTCCCGGATGATACCACGGACATGACGAGGAGTCTCAAAATGGTCGAGAGGTAAAGATTGATATATAGGATGATAGTATTCAGACACCATAAGTGTTCAGTATAGTATCAGGTATTTTTAGGAGTACCAGGGGGTTACCGGAACCCCCGGGGGAAGATATGGGCCATATGGGCCACAGGATGGGAGCACACCAGCCCATAAGTGGTGCCCCCCCAAGGAAGGAGGCCAAATTGGAGAAGGGAAAGAGGGGGCTCGCCCCCCCCCTTCCTTCTCTCCTTCCTCTTCCCTTTTCCCCCCTCCAGAAATAAGAAAAGGAGGGAGGCCGAATTGGGAGGACCCCAAGTAGGATTCCTCCTACTTGGGGCGCCCCGTGGCCGCCTCTCCTCCCATGGGGAAGGGGCACCTAGAACACACAACAACAATCGTTAGCCATGTGCGGCGCCCCCTCAACAGTTTACAGCCCCGGAAATAGTTTCGCAGGGCTTAGGCGAAGCCATGTGAGAATCACTTCACCATCACCCGTCACCACGCCGTCGTGCTGACAAAACTCATCTACTTCCTCGACACCTTGCTGGATCAAGAAGGCGAGGGACGTCATCGAGCTGAACGTGTGCAGAAATCGTAGGTGCCGCACATTCGGTGCTTGATCGGTCGAAGCTAGAAGAAGTTTGACTACATCAACGGCGTTGTCAAATGCTTCCGCTTTCGGTCTATGAGGGTACGTGGACACACTCTCCCCCTCTCGTTGCTATACATCTCCTAGATAGATCATGCGTGAGCGTAGGAATTTTTTGAAATTGCATACTACATTTCCCAACATTCCTCTTATAATCGCAATATCCAGATTGCAATCTCAGTTTCTTGGTTGTTCTTCGTTTGCTCGTAGGAAATAGACCCTCGTGGTCAGGTTGATCGTGCTCCGGTGAGGTCAATTAGCCCTCGAAAGTTGGTTTAGCGATTGCTAACACTACAAAAAAATGCACTTCTGTGATGATATGTGTTTGTCACAGTAGGTCACGTTTTCTGTCATGAATATACATCCATGACGATATTATGATAGAATCAAGATAGTCATAGGTATGCTGTCATTGAAGTGTTCTATGACAATACCAAAATTATCATCACGGAAGTGTCCACTTCCATGAGAATAAATGGCGCGTCATAGAAGTGCTTTCGTCAAGGGTAACCGACACGTGGCATCCACCATAACGGGTCACCGTTAAGCTATCGAGTTCTGGTTTGGATCCAATAACCCGTTAACAGCCCCGACCAATGGCGATTTTCCACGTGTAAAATTCTCATTCGCTGAGATCCAGGTTTCAGCTCAGCGGTTGGACAGATGTCAACCGTCCACTGGACATGAGTCACCAATGAAATGTTGACATGTGGGATGGCCCAATAGAGGCCCATATAGGTTTAAAAGCTGGCCCAGGAATAGGCCCACAAGATTTCGTCAGATCTAATGGGCTATCCCATTAACAACCTTACATTTTCTGGACAAAATTATGGTCCACATCAGATACGACTCGTTAAAGGACTGCAATATTCTGGGCCAGCCTACGGCCCATATCAGATCTAGCCCGTTAAGAGCCTGCAAGAGTTTGGGCCAAGTTACGGTCCATATCTGATCTGGCCCATTAACTGACTTCAATATCTTTGGCCAGACCCATAATAGATACGACCCTTTAACAGCTACTCTACCATTGGGACCATTAGGGGCCTGATTTGCTCTTCGGCCTCTTAATGGCCCGTTTAACAATTCGACCCGATATTAGATTTGGCCTGTCAGTGGCCCTGTTTATATATGGGCCTCTTTCAGCCCGGTTTCACTTTCGACCATTTAAAGGCCCAAGTTGCACATGGGCCTAATTCTAGTCCGTAATGACTTTTGGCCTCTTAATGGCCCGTAGTCTTCGTGGATACATTCTAGCCCAAACTGCCTATCGGCCCATTAAAGGCCCTTGATAGTGTTCGGCCTTATTTTGGACCATTATACATCTGGCCTGCTTCCAGCCCGTCATGTAATTCGGTCAGCCAAGGCCCAAAAACATTTCAGCTTGTTAATGGCACGTCATACCAATGGGCCACTAATGGGCCGATGTATTGATGTCTACTACGCAACTTTATTCTTGTAGACACGTGTTGGGCCTCCAAGCGCAGAGTTTTGTAGGGCAGTAGCAATTTTCCCTCAAGTGGATGACCTAAGGTTTATCAATCTGTGGGAAGCGTAGGATGAAGATGGTCTCTCTTGAATGACCCTACAACCAAATACAAGAAATCTCTTGTGTCCCCAACACACCCAATACAATGGCAAATTGTATAGGTGCACTAGTTCGGCGAAGAGATGGTGATAAAAGTGTAATATTGATGGTAGAAATATATTTTTAGAATCTGAATAAATAAAACAACAAGGTAGCAAATAGTAAACGGGCACAAAAACGATATTGCAATGCTTAAAAACAAGGCCTAGGGTCCGTACTTTCACTAGTGCAATCTCTCAACAATGCTAATATAATTGGATCATATAACCGTCCCTCAACGTGCAATGAAGAATCACTCCAAAGTTCCTATCTAGTGGAGAACATAAGATGGAATTTTTTATAGGGTACGAAAACACCTCAAAACTATTCTTTCCAATCAATCTGTCCTAGAGTTCGTACAAAAATAACACGAAGCTATTCTTTCCGATCGATCTAACCAAGAGTTAATACTAAAATAACACCAAAGCAAATTCAGATTCATAATATTCAATCCAACACAAAGAGTGCCCCAAGATTTCTACCAAAGAAACAAAGACAAGAATGAGCATCAAGACTATGCATAGATTACCCCAATGTCACCTTGGGAATCTGCAAGTTGAGTGCAAAAACATATATCGAGTGAATCAATACGATACCCCATTGTCACCACGAGTATTCAATTGCACGCCATATATCAAGTGTTCTCAACTCCATAAAAGTATTCAATCCGATAACAACGAAATCTCAAAGGGAAAAACTCAATTCATCACAACAAGATTGGGAAGGGAAAACACCATATGATCTGACTATATTAACAAAGCCCGTGATACATTAGGATTGTGACATCTCAAGAACACAAGAGAGAAAGAGAGACAGATTAAACACATAGCTACTGGTACAAACTCTCAGCCCTGAGGGTGGACTACTCCCTTGAGTCTGGACCAGTTTCAGGTTTTCACACGTGCGTTGCGCGCGGCCGTCATGGAAGGACTTGGATCGTGGCCTGTAGATTCTCCTCGCACTCAGATCATGGGGTGGAAACTGCCACCCCACTTGCCCCCCGTTCCACACGCGCCCCACCATGTGTCCTGCATGCATTGGGCATGGTAGGTGGTGGATGCGGAGGACATGGGGGAGAGTGCCATGGTTGAAATCCAGGCATCGTCGATTGGGGTAGAAGGGCGGCTTCGACCTTCAGAGTCATAGTGGGTGCAGAGGAGCCATATTGGAGGAGAGGGGCGGCCGTTTCCCGTAGGAGGAACCAGCCCCCTGCCCCATCCTCCTATAAAAAGGGTCAGGGCAGTGTTCTCCTGCACACACTACTCCCTCTCCTTTGTGATTCTTCTCATTTGGCCATGGCGCGAGGGCGAGGGCGCGATGGAGTTCTGGTGGCGGCGACAAGGGCTTCTTCTCAACAGTGCGCCCCTCCTCCTCCGGATCCTGAGGCAACGGAATCATCCGCGACGAGAGGAGGTAGGGGGCGTGGTCGTGGTCACCGTGGTGCTCGAGGAGGAGGAGGAAGGGGCGGTGCCCAGGTGGCGCCTCCGCCGGCGGTTCCACCTCTGATGGAAGGCCATGTCGGGGACCAGCCTCGAGAGTTAATCATCAGGTTGTACAAGCCCTTGCATAGCCGCCATCGTCTCCCGATCTTCTTTGCGCGGGAGATGGAGCTCGAGCGTCGTCACGCCCCGAGGTTACACATGAGGGGCTTCATGGATGAAAGCGCGAGGGTTGATGTCGACTTCCCTGCTCCTCATGTAATGTACCTCCGCCGTGGATGGAAGACCTTCGCCTGTGCCCACAGCTTCTTGGAGGGGCACATTCTCCATTTTAAATTAATGGAGAGTGTCCTATTCTTTGTCAAGATCTTCGTTTGCTTGGGAGGCCGTTTAGGGTGCTGCGTGGAGAGCTCAACCGACGAGGAAAGCTCCTCCTCGAGCGAAAGAGACGAGGAGCACAATGACGGTGACGACGATGGCAGTGGGTGGAGGAGCGACGACTCTTACTCCGGCTGATCGTCACCCACACCATCTTCATCAGGTGGCAGCACCACCATCTGCATCTGCGCCCCTCCCGGCAATATGATTTTCTAGGGAGTTGGATGCAGGGGTGCGGACGGTGATGCCGGGCTCCTCCAGCAGTCTTCCAGCTGGACCCCCGGCAGGCTTCCTCCCAGGCTATAGCCCCCTTAGTCCTTCCGAGTCCTGCTGGCCCTAGAGACGGTGGTTGATGGGGGCCGCCTTCCGTCGTGCTCTTCATCGAGGCGTTCCCTCGCGCTTATGTTCCCATCCGACTACCCCTCCTGGAGCCCGATGAGAGGGGGCTGGGCCTCCGCCCAGGTGCTCCTTTTGCCCTCCTTGCTCCCGACGACCACACCTAGGAGGAGAGGGACACGAAAGGGAATTACGGAGCACTTATCTTTTTTAATCTTAAACTTATAGGCAATCGCCAAATTTTAATTAAAATTATGTAATCTCTCGAGTCCATCTTTTTGTTCTTAATGCTTGTACTTGTATTCACATATCAATGAAAGAGATAAACCTTGCCGAGAACCTGTGCATGTATATGTCCATGCAGAGGTGGAGTGCCTCTTTATTGTAGTTAATCGAGTTTACCCGGCAGGATATCCTGCCAGCATCTTTTTCGTCTGTGGGAGTACCATATCTGTCGGGAACAGACCGAGGCGCCAGCCCTCCGCCCGCTCGCTTTCCATCAAGGGCCACTGCGACCATCCAGGACAAAGCAACATTCGAGCCAAGGATGGGAGCACCCTAGTTTCAAGAGAGTGGCGAGGTTTCTCTATGCACAAGTTATAGCTTACAGAACACTAATGGACAAGAGGCAAACTTATTTCTTTGGCTTGCCGGGGACGACGGTGCCGTGCAATCTTCTCGCCCTTTGTCGGAGTCAAGTTCACGGTAGGAACCTGCAACTCCATGTAGATGAGAATCAATGCAGGATGCAGTCCTATCTATATGCATATGAAAATGATCATGAAATGTGTATGCAATGATCTGGATGTGCTTGTGCATGCATGCAATCTTAGTTGCCCCCCCTACAGCGCTTCGTTATTTTATCTCGCACGGGGTCATCGCCCCGGCTTGTACAGAGGGTTATATGCAACTTCGGCAAGGCCGTGTACAATGGTGGCTGTCGGGCAGGGCCCGACAGTGTTTGCGCCTTACGGGTAGAACTTACGGAGGCGCTCAATATTCCATGAGTTTTGCAACTAGGTGCCATCTCCGGTCTCCAGACGGATTGCGCCAGGTCTGGTAACTCGTACCACCCGGTAAGGACCTTCCCACTTTGGTGATAACTTGTTTGTACCCTTGGCGGACTGAACACGCCTAAGGACAAGGTCACCTTCCTCAAAACACCAGGCGTGAACCCTGCGGCTATGATAGCGACGCAGGGCTTGCTGGTAGCGTGCAGCACGCGTAGCAGCCCAGAGACGGTTCTCCTCAAGTAGCACAGCATCATCACGCCAGTGCTGATGTTGCGCTACTTCATCGTAGGCAAGCACTCGAGGAGACCCGTGAATGAGTTCCGTGGGGATAATGTTGGGGAACGTCGTATTTCAAAAAAATTCCTACGATCACGCAAGATCTATCTAGGAGATGCATAGCAATGAGAGGGGAGAGTGTGTCTACGTACCCTCGCAGACCGAAATTAGAAGCATTTAGTAATGCGGTTGATGTAGTCAAACGTCTTCGCCATCCAACTGATCAAGTACCAAATGCACGGCACCTCCATGATCTGCACACGTTCAGCTCGGTGACGTCCCTCGTACTCTTGATCCAGCTGAGGCCGAGGGTGAGTTCCTCAGCATGATTGCGTGTTGATGATGATGATGAAGTTACCGACGTAGGGCTTCGCCTAAGCACTACGACAATATGACCCAGGTGTAAACCTATGGAGGGGACACCGCACAGGCTAAAGATCAACTTGTGTGTCTATGGGGTGCCCCCTTCCCCCGTATATAAAGGACGGGAGGAGGAGGAGCGCCGGCCACAAGGGGCACGCCCAAAGGGGGGATTCCTACTCCTGGTAGTAGTAGGTTTCCCCCTTTCCTAGTCTAAGTAGGAGAAGAAGGAAGGAGAGGAGAGGGAGAAGGATAGAGGGGGGTGCCGCCCCCTCCCTTGTCCAATTTGGACCAGCCCATGGGGGGCGCGCTGCCTCCCCATGTGGCCCTTCTCTCCTTTCCACTAAGGCCCATGAAGGCCCAATACTTCCCCCGGCAAATTCCCGTAACTCTCCGGTACTCCGAAAAATACCCGAACCACTCAGAACCTTTCCGTTGTTCGAATATAGCCTTCCAATATATCGACCTTTATGTCTCGACCATTTTGAGACTCCTTGTCATGTCTGTGATCTCATCCGGGACTCCAAGCAAACTTCAGTCGTAAAATCACATAACTCATAATACAAATCGTCATTGAACGTGTTGCGTGCGGACCCTACAGGTTCGAGAACTATGTAGGCATGACCGAGACACATCTCTAGTCAATAACCAACAATGGAACCTGGGTGCTCATATTGGCTCCTACATATTCGATGAAGATTGAGGGAGTCCTGGATTAGGGGTTGTCCGGATGGCCGGACTATACCTTCAGCCAGACTCCAGGACTATGAATACAAGATTGAAGACTTCGTCCCGTGTCCGGAAGGGACTTTCCTTGGCGTGGAAGGCAAGCTTGGCCATACGGATATTCAGACCTCCTACCATTGTAACTGACTCTATGTAACCCTAACCCTATCCGGTGTCTATATAAACCGGAGGGTTTTAGTCTGTAGGACAACATACACATCAACAATCATACCATAGGCTAGCTTCTAGGGTTTAGCCTCTCTGATCTCGTGGTAGATCTACTCTTGTACTACCCATATCATCAATATTAATCAAGCAGGACGTAGGGTTTTACCTCCATCGAGAGGGATCGAACCTGGGTAAAACTTCGTGTCCCCTGCCTCCTATTACCATCCGGCCTAGACGCACAGTTCGGGACCCCCTACCCGAGATCCGCCGGTTTTGACACCGACATTGGTGCTTTCATTGAGAGTTCCTCTGTGCCGTCGCCATCAGGCCCGATAGCTCCTATGATCTTCAACGGCGATGCAGTCCAGGGTGAGACCTTCCTCCCCGGATAGATCTTTGTCTTCGGCGGCTTCGCACTACGGGCCAATTCGCTTGGCCATCTGGAGCAGATCGAAAGCTGCGCCCCTGGCCGTCAGGTCAGATTCGGAAGTTTTAACTACACGGCTGACATCCGTGGGGACTTGATCTTCGACGGATTCGAGCTACTGCCGAGCGCGCCGCACTGTCCCAACGAGCATGATCTAGCTCTGCCACCGAACAGTGCCTTGGAGGCCGCACCCGCATCAGCTCCAGTCCCTAATTCGGAGCCAACTGCGTCGATCGATGATGGGCGGTTGGACGCCACCTCGGGGGCTGCGATCCCAATGGCAATTGAGCCGAACACCAGCCCCGCACTCCGCGAGACTCATGACTCCAAGGAGCCGGACTCTTTTCTGGACTCCGAACCCTCCGCGCCCCGGCCTGTCAAATCCGATTGGGCGCCGATCATGGAGTTCACTGCCGCGGACATCTTTCAGCACTCGCCTTTTGGCGATATTTTGAAGTCACTGAAGTCTCTCTCTTTATCAGGAGAGCCCTAGCCGGACTTCGTCCAGCGAGGTTGGGATTCGGACGATGAAGAAATTCAAAGCCCACCCACCACCCACTTTGTAGCCACTGTCGACGACTTAACCGACATGCTCGACTTCGACTATGAAGACATCGACGGTATGGATGCCGATGAAGGAGATAATGAAGAACCAGCGCCTACTAGGCCCTGGAAAGCCACCTCGTCGCATGACATATACATGGTGGACACCCCAAAAGAGGGAGATGGCGATGGAACAGCGCAGGATGACCCCTCCAAGAAACAGCCTAAGCGCCGACGTCAGCGGCACCGCTCAAAATCCCGCCAAAACAAACATGGTCATTCCAGCACGAGAGATAATAACACTCCGGAATGCGCCGAAGAAAACCCCCTCCAGCAAGATTTAGCACAGGAGGATGGAGAAACCAGCCCTCATGAGAGAGCGGCAGACAGAGAGGTCGAGGACTATAATTATATGCCTCCCTCCGAAGAAGAGGTAAGCCTCGACGACGACGAATTCGTCGTGCTAGAGGATCCCACCGAGCAAGAGCGTTTTCAACGCAGGCTTATGGCCACGGCAAGAAGCCTCAAGAAAAAACAGCAACAGCTCAGAGCTGATCAAGATTTGCTAGTTGACAGATGGACTGAAGTCCTTGCGGCCGAAGAGCATAAACTCGAACACCCCTCCAAGAACTACCCAAAGTGCAGATTGCTACCCCAATTAGAGGAGGAAGCACTCGATGCGGCCGACCGGCCACCTCGTGGCCGCACCCCGTACCAAGGCACGGGACTATGCGCCGGACTTACGAGATATGTTGGAGGACAAGGCTAAACAAACAAGATCAATCTACGGATCGCGTGGGCACCCCACGGCTCGAGACGGCATCCGTCACGCTGGCCACAAATTCGGCAGGGCCGAACACAGTAGACAAGGCTCACTGGAGCTACATCATGATATAGCCCAGTACAGAGGCTCCGCACACCCACTCTGCTTCACAGACGAAATAATGGATCGTCAAATCCCCGAGTGTTTCAAACCCGTAAACATCGAATCATATGATGGCACAACAGATCCTGCGGTATGGATTGAGGATTATCTCCTTCATATCCATATGGCCCGCGGCGACGATTTCCATGCCATCAAATACCTCCCACTCAAGCTTAAAGGACCAGCTCGGCATTGGCTTAACAGCTTGCCAACAGGATCAATCAGTGGTTGGGAGGACCTGGAAGCCGCATTCCTCGACAATTTCCAGGGCACTTATGTGCGACCCCTAGACGCCGATGACCTAAGCCACGTAATTCAGTAGCTAGATGAATCAGCCAGGCAATTCTGGACACGGTTCATAACAAAGAAAAATCAAATAGTCGACTGTCCGGACGCTGAGGCCCTAGCAGCCTTCAAGCACAATATCCGCGACGAGTGGCTAGCCCGGCACCTTGGACAGGAAAAGCCGAAATCTATGGCAGCACTCACGACACTCATGACCCGCTTTTGCGCGGGAGAAGACAGCTGGCTTGCTCGTAGCAACAATATAACCAAAAACCCTGTTAATTCAGACACCAGGGACAGTGGTGGCAGGTCGCGTCGAACCAAGCAGAAGCGCCGCATTAACGGCGACAATGCTAAGGATACGGCAGTTAATGCCGGATTCAGAGGCTCTAAATCTGGTCAACGGAAGAAGCCATTCAAAAGGAATCCTAGGGGCCCGTCCAGTTTGGACCGAATACTCGACCGCTTATGCTAGATACATGGCACCCCCGAAAAGCCGGCCAATCACACCAACAGGGATTGTTGGGTGTTCAAGCAGGCAGGCAAGCTAAACACCGAAAACGAAGACAAGGGGCTGCATAGCGATGACGACGAGGACCCCCGGTCGCCGAACAACAAGGGACAGAAGGGTTTTCCCCCACAAGTTCGGTCGGTGAACATGATATACGCAACCCACATCCCCAAGAGGGAGCGGAAGCGCGCATTAAGGGACGTATAAGCGATAGAGCCAGTCGCCCCAAAGTTCAACCCATGGTCCTCCTGCCCGATCACCTTTGATCGAAGGGACCACCCCAATAGCACCCGTCATGGCGGCTTCGCCGCATTGGTTCTAGACCCAATTATTGATAGATTTCATCTCACTAGAGTCCTTATGGACGGCGGTAGCAGCCTGAACCTGCTTTACCAGGATACAGTGCGGAAAATGGGCATAGATCCCTCGAGGATTAAGCCCACCAAAACGACCTTTAAAGGCGTAATACCAGGTGTAGAGGCCAACTGTACAGGCTTAGTCACAATTGAAGTGGTCTTCGGATCTCTGGATAATTTCCGAAGCGAGGAGTTAATCTTCGACATAGTCCCGTTTCGCAGTGGTTATCACGCACTGCTCGGGCGAACCGCATTCGCTAAGTTCAATGCGGTACCGCATTACGCATACCTTAAGCTCAAGATGCCAGGCCCTCGAGGAGTAATTACGGTCAATGGAAACACCGAACGCTCCCTCCGAACGGAGGAGCACACGGCAGCCCTTGCGGCGGAAGTTCAAAGCAGCCTCTTTAGGCAGTTCTCCAGTCCGGCCACTAAACGACCGGACACCGTCAAGTGCGCCCGGAGTAACCTACAACAAGACCGCCTGGCACGATCCGAGCAGGCTTAGCAATGCGGCCCCAACCCTAACCCTCGCAAAAAGGCGACGCCAGTACTTCGCGTACACAACTACGCTCTAGAGATACCATGGGCGCAGGGGGAGGGGCACCACCACGGCACGCCTGAAACACGGCTTAAATCGCACCAGGGGCTGCCGATTTTTTAAATTTTCTCTTATTTTCAGGACTCCACTCTTCGGAAGGCCTGTTCGGCAGTTCAGTTGCCGCACAAATGATGCAAGAACCAGGGAAGCAGCCAAGCCACACCGCATTACGGAACTCCCAGGTGGTCTCTATCACGAGCAGTATACCTGTTTCGCACATTATTCTGCAGCTTGCCCCTGGAGCGGACATGTTACATAGTCCAACCTTTTGCTTATCGCATTATTTGTATCGTTCTACTTCGATCGCAACTCTTTTAATAAACAATGCATAGCTTTTGTCTATTTTTGCATTACTTTTTATATATATTTATATATGTTCCTTAACGACATGTTGCACCCGTACACTTTGGTACGGCCAAAATACGCCAGGGGCTTCCATACCCCTCAACATGGTGTGAGAAGTCCGAACACTTTAACAAGTACGGCACCCCGAACTTATAGCATTATATGCATCGGCTCCGAATCATGTCTTGGGTCAATAATTGGGTTTGCCCGGCTCCTATGTTTTGGTGCCTTACGTTCCGATATATCGGCTAAGGTAGCACTAGGAGAACCACTATGATTGTGCCCCGGTTGAGCTGGGTCGAGCACCTCAGTGGAGAAAGCTAAAACTGACCGTCATGATGAGGCGAGAGCTGGTCGCTGTTCGAGAGGTTTTTTCGAGTCCCTAAAGACTTATGCCGCTTAGGGCGACGAGACGGCTCTCTCCGGCCAAGGCGTGGATAGCGCCCCGAACTCGGTCTTCTGAATACTAGGGGCTTCGCCGAAATTTAAAATTATAGAATTCTATGGCTATGTGAGAGTGTTCACGCATTATAGTCCGATTGCTTCGTTCGTCGGGCTGAGCGCCTCCCTCGAAGGACCCAAATATGGGAAAAAGAGCGCCCAGATTTATCCCCGAACACCCCAGCACTAGAGGCAAGGGGGCAGAAGCCGACGACTCGCCATCTCTCAGTTTGATAAATAGCCGCACAGAAGGTAATATTTTAAATTCAAACAACATTGCTTAAGCGCATATGAACAAGTTTTCAGTGCATAGGACAAAATGAGCGAGTTTTACTGAAAAATTACATCCATAGAACATTCCTCCGCCACAAGGCGGGCACCCTTCAGAACATCCTTATAATAATTTTCGGGCTTACGATGCTCTTTCCCCGGCGGTGGCCCATCCTTCACAAGCTTCTCAGCATCTAGCTTGCCCCAGTGCACCTTCGCACGGGCAAGGGCCCTACGGGCACCTTCAATGCAGACGGAGCACTTCATGACTTCGAGCCTTGGACAGGCCTCCACCAGCCGCCGCACCATCCCGAAATAGCTCCCAGGCTGAGCCTCTCCAGGCCACAGCTGAACTATGAGGCCCTTCATGGCCTGTTCGGCCGCCTTGTGGAGCTCGACCAGTTGCTTCAACTGGTCGCTCAGGGGCACGGGGTGTCCGGCCTGAGCTGCCCTCCTCGGCTCGATAGAATGCGGTGGCATCAGATACACTCCGAGGAAGGTCTGCGAACACACCTTGAGAACTCCGGATTCGGGTAAGTAACAAGTAACTCTTGTTTATGTGTTTACTTTGCATAAAGAATGCCTTACCTGCCGCTATCTTCTTCACCTCATCCAACTCCTGGAGGGTCTTCTGGGATTCGGCCTTGGCAGACTTGGCACTTTCAGTAGCCGCCGCGAGCTCGGACGCTCGCGTCCTTGAGTCACGCTCCAAACTCTCATGTTTTTCCATGAGAGCCTGGAGCTCTTGCCGCACCTTGCCAACCTCGGCCTCATACTTTTCTTGCTCAACGCGCTCCGCGGCCGACCTATTCTCGGCCTCGAGTAGCGCTTGCTTCAGGGTCGCCACCTCAGACATGGCCCCTACAATAGCCACGATAATCCTGTCATTTTTTGTAATTGCACATTTTTATATATACATATATTTAATTTAAGCAAGGTATTTCTTACCTTCATTGTCCTCGAGCTGCTTCTTGGCATGTTCGAGCTCTTGCTCGGACCGCTCGAGGTTCTGCTTTAGCACGTACACTTCCACAGTCAGTGCGGCGGACGCCAGCAGGGAAGCCTGCACACGCATATTGACTCTTTTTAGACTCCTGCGATTTTTATTTGATCCTCTATTTGGCTTTTCTTTCCGAACGCCAAACAGAGCATCAGGGGCTACTGTCTATGCGGTAATGTTATTTACACATTCTTTACTTACCTCAAAGCCTGTTAAAAGGCTTGTACAAGCTTCAGTCAGTCCGCTCTTGGCGGACTGAACCTTCTGGATCACCGCACTCATAATAGTGCGGTGCCCCTCGTCGATGGAGGCGCCTTGAAGCGCCTCCAACATATTGTCCGGCGCCTCCGGTTGGACGGAGGTCGCGGCCGCGGTGGGTTTGCTCCTCTTGGAAGGAGGTTCCCCGCCGGACTCTGGAACCTTTGAAGGTTCCGGAGCAGTGTCCGGCCTAGGGCCGGACTTGGAGCCCTAGGGGGTTTCGTCCCCTTTACTCCTGGAGTCCGGGAGGTCGCCCTGTGGCGCCTCCAGGACCACCTCCTCCCGGATTGGACCCTGTTGGGACAACACTTCGGTGTCATCCGTAGGGCAGGGGGAGGAAGCCGTCGGCAACGAGTTCACGTCCGACGAGTCCAGTGAGCCGCTCGACGACGCGTCGAGCCGGTCTTTGGGTGGGCTGCACAAACGTATTCGACATAAGGGAAAGCTGTGCAATAAACGAATACTATGAAATCACTCCGGTATCCAGATACTTACAATTTCGCCAGGGGCTTGGCCCTGGGCAGCCACTCTTCTTCGCCGTCGTCGGCGTTGGTGGAGTAGTCTGGAGGAGGGGTTCTCCCTCTCTTGGACCCCTCGGCCTCCCAAGTTGGGGCGGCCTTCCTTTTATTCCCTTCCCCCGCTGGAGGGGGAGGGGTCTCTTCTTCCTCCTCCTCATCTTCATGGGAGGAGTGCGTCTTGGATTCGTCGGATGATGAATCCGACACCTCCGGGCGCCGGGCACTCTTTCGAGTCCCCGTGGCATTCTTCTTGGCCTTCTTCTCTGGCACCACATAGGGTGCCGGAACCAGCAGCTTTGCCAGTTGAGCGTCCCCTGGGCCTTCGGGCAAAGGAGCCGGACAGTTGATCTGTTCGGATGTCACCTGCCAATCCTGTCAAAGGAAAGGGAGCTTAGATCCCGCATGGAATCAAACTATGAAACACTGATACCCTGTAAAAGGAAAAAGACAGCTTACTACAAGAGCGTGACGTTGTGCACTGAATCCGCGATCCTCAGTAGCGGATGCGGGAGCCACGGTGCCCTTGAAAAGCACCTTCCAGACATCTTCGTATGTCATGTCGAAGAGCCTACTTAGAGTTTGGTGCCGCGCCGGGTTGAACTCCCACAGGTTGAAAGCCCGTTGTTGACACGGGAGGATCAAGCGGATGAGCATAACCTGGACTACGTTGACAAGTTTAAGCTTCCTGTCCACCAAGGTTTTGATGCATGTTTGGAGTCCGGTCAGCTCTCCTTTTTTACCCCACGACAGGCCCGTCTCTTTCCAGGACGTGAGCCACGTTGGGGGTCCGGACCGGAACTCAGAGGGCACGACCCATTCGGCGTCGCGCGGCTCGGTGATGTAGAACCACCCCGATTGCCACCCCTTCAGGGTCTCCACAAAGGAGCCCTCGAGCCATAGGACGTTGGCTATCTTGCCAACCATGGCCCCGCCGCACTCCGCCTGGCTGTCGCGCACCACCTTCGGCTTGACGTTGAAAGTCTTAAGCCATAGGCCAAAATGGAGGCGGATGCGGAGGAAAGCCTCGCACACGACGATAAACGCCGAGATGTTGAGGACAAAATTCGGGGCCAGATCGTGGAAATCCAGGCCGTAGTAGAACATGAGCCCCCGGACAAATTGACGCAGAGGGAAGCCCAATCCGCAGAGGAAATGGGGGAGGAATACCACCCTCTCATGGGGCCTGGGAGTGGGGATGAGCTGCCCCGTTTCGGGAAGCCGGTGCGTGATGTCGCTAGCCAGATATCCGGCCTTCCTCAGCTTTTTGATGTGTCCCTATGTGACGGAGGAGACCATCCACTTGCCTCCCGCTCCGGACATGGCTGGAGAAGGTTGAGGTGAGGAGTGCGGACTTGGGCGCTGGAGCTCGAGTGCGCGAGAATGGATAGGCGAAGGAGGAAGAAGGCATAGGTGAAAAGGTGGATCCTTATCCCCTTATATGGGTGGACACAATTACATGTCCCCACTAGCCTGGTAAAACTCGCTTATCTCCCAAGCGCCGTAATCAAAGGCACGGTTGGGTTACCCACGCCCGTATTGATGAGAATCCCGGAATAAGGAGACACGATCTCTGCTTTAACAAGAGGTGCCAAGGAAACCGCCTCGCATAACACGCTGAGATGGGACAGTAAAATGGTTCGAATAAAAGCTTGGCCGTGGTGTGATGTCACACTACGGAATACGTCAGCGGATTAGATTTGTGTAAATATTATTCTCTCTATGGCAATATGTGGAAAACTTATTTTGCAAAGCCGGACACTACTTTTGTGTTCAAAATCTTCTATGAAGTACTTGGAGGAGGAAGCCGCCTGCAATGCCGAAGACAATTTGCGCGCCGGACTCGTCGTCATTGAAGCCTGGTTCAGGGGCTACTGAGGGAGTCCTGGATTAGGGGTGTCCGGATGGCCGGACTATACCTTCAGCTGGACTCCAGCACTATGAAGATACAAGATTGAAGACTTCGTCCCGTGTCCGGAAGGGACTTTCCTTGGCGTGGACGGCAAGCTTGGCGATACGGATATTCAGATCTCCTACCATTGTAACCGACTCTATGTAACCCTAACCCTATCCAGTGTCTATATAAACCGGAGGGTTTTAGTCTGTAGGACAACATACACATCAACAATCATACCATAGGCTAGCTTCTAGGGTTTAGCCTCTCTGATCTCGTGGTAGATCTACTCTTGTACTACCCATAACATCAATATTAATCAAGCAGGACGTAGGGTTTTACCTCCATCGAGAGGGCCCGAACCTGGGTAAAACTTCGTGTCCCCTGCCTCCTGTTACCATCCGGCCTAGACGCACAGTTCGGGACCCCCTACCCAAGATCCGCCGGTTCTGACACCGACAAAGATCTTTATCGGTCAAACCGCATAACAACATACGTTGTTCCTTCTGTCATCGGTATGTTACTTGCCCGAGATTCGATCATCGGTATCATCATTCTTAGTTCAATCTCGTTACTAGCAAGTCTCTTTACTCATTCCGTAATGCATCATCTCGTAACTAACTCATTAGGCACATTGCTTGCAAGGCTTGTAGTGATATGCATTACCGAGAGGGCCCAGAGTTACCTCTTCGACAATCGTAGTGACAAATCCTAATCTCAATCTATGCCCACTCAACAAAAACCATCGGAGACACTTGTAGAGCATCTTTATAATCACCCATTTACATTGTGACATTTGATAACACACTAAGTGTTCCTCCAGTATACGGGAGTTGCATAATCTCATAGTCATAGGAACATGTATAAGTCACGAAGAAAGCAATAGCAATAAACAAAACGATCTTAGTGCTAAGCTAACGGATGGGTCTTCTCCATCACATCATTCTCTAATGATGTGATTCCATTCATCAAATGACAACACATGTCTATGGTCAGGAAATTTAACCATCTTTGATTAACGAGCTAGTCAAGTAGAGACATACTCGGGACACTCTGTTTGTCTATGTATTCACACATGTACTAAGTTTCCGGTTAATACAATTCTAGCATGAATAATTATACATTTATCATGATATAAGGAAATATAAATGACAACTTTATTATTGCCTCTAGGGCATATTTCCTCCAGTCTCCCACTTGCACTAGAGTCAATAAGATAGTTCACATCGTCATGTGATTTCACACCAATAGTTCACATCTTTATGTGATTAGTTCACATCTCCATGTGACTAATACCCAAAGGGTTTACTAGAGTCAATAATCTAGTTCACATCGCTATGTGATTAACACCCAAAGAGTGATCATGTTTTTCTTATGAGAGAAGTTTAGTCAACGGGTCTGCCACATTCAGAGTCGTATGTATTTTGCAAATTTTCTATGTCTACAATGCTCTGCATGGAGCTACTCTAGCTAATCGCTCCCACTTTCAATATGTATCAATATCGAGACTTAGAGTCATCCAGATCGGTGTCAAAGCTTGCATCTACGTAAATCTTTACGACGAAGTCTTTGTCACCTCCATAACCGAGAAATATTTCCTTATTCCACTAAGGATAATTTTGACCACTCTTCAGTGATCCACTCCTGGATCACTATTGTACCCTCTTGCCAAACTCATGGTGAGGTACACAATAGGTCAAGTACACATCATATCATAATTTATAGAACCTATGACTAAGGCATAGGGAATGACTTTTCATTCTCTTTCTATTTTCTGGTGTGGTCGTGTTTTGAGTCTTTACTCAACTTCACACCTTGCAACATAGGCAAGAACTCCTTCTTCGACTATCCCATTTTGAACTACTTCAAAAAACTTGTCAAGGTATGTACTCATTGAAAAAAATTATCAAGTGCCTTGATCTATCTCTATAGATCTTGATGCTCAATATGTAAGCAGCTTCACTGAGGTCTTCCTTCGAAAAACTCCTTTCAAACACTCCTTTTTGCTTTCCAAAAAATTCTACATCATTTCCGATCAACAATATGGCATTCACATATATTTATCAGAAAGGCTGTAGTGCTCCCACTCACTATATGCTTTGATCAACTTATCAAAGCGTATATTCCAACTCCGAGATGCTTGCACCAGTCCATAGATGGATCACTGGAGCTTGCACATTTTGTTAGCACCTTTAAGGTTGACAAAACCTTCTTGTTGCATCATATACAACTCTTCTTTAAGAATACCATTAAGGAATGTAGTTTTGACATCCATTTGCCATATTTCATAAAATGTGGCAATTGCTAACATGATTCAAACAGACTTTAAGCATCGATACGAGTGACAAAATATCATCATCGTCAACATCTTGAATTTGTCAAAAACCCTTTTCCACAAGTCGATCTTTGTAGATAGTAACACTACTATCAGCGTCTGTCTTCCTCTTGAAGTTCCATTTATTCTCAATGGCTTGCCGATCATCGGGCAAGTTCACCAAAGTCGACACTTTGTTCTCATACATGGATTCTATCGCAGATTTCATGGCCTCAAGCCATTTGTCGGAATATGGGCTAATCATCGCTTCCTCATAGTTCATAGGTTTGTCATGGTCAAGTAACATGACCTCCAGAACAGGATTACCGTACCACTCTGGTGCGGATGTTACTCTGGTTGACCTATGAGGTTCGGTAGTAACTTGATCTGAAGTTTCATGATCATCACCATTAACTTCC
This sequence comes from Triticum dicoccoides, assembly GCF_002162155.2. Lineage (NCBI taxonomy): Eukaryota > Viridiplantae > Streptophyta > Magnoliopsida > Poales > Poaceae > Triticum > Triticum dicoccoides. Next base: position 413,970,407 of record NC_041390.1, on the reverse strand, counting down.
TCACCAATTGGTGTAGGCATCACTGGAACTGATTTCAGTGATGAGCTACTTTCCAATTGGAGAGACGGTACAATTACCTCATCAAGTTCTACTTTCCTCCCACTCACTTCTTTCGAGAGAAACTCCTTCTCTAGAAAGGATCCACTCTTAGCAACAAAGATCTTGCCTTCGGATCTGTGATAGAAGGTGTACCCAACAATTTCTTTTGGGTAACCTATGAAGACACACTTTTCCGATTTGGGTTTCAGCTTATCAGGCTGAAACTTTTTCACATAAGCATCGCAACCCCAAATTTTAAGAAACGACAACTTAGGTTTCTTGCTAAACCACAGTTCATATGGTGTCGCCTCAATGGATTTTTAGATGGTGCCTTATTTAACGAGAATGCAACTATCTTTAATGCATAACCCCAAAACGATAGTGGTAAAATGGTAAGAGACATCATAAATCGCATCATATCTAATAAAGTACGGTTACGACGTTCGGACACACCACTACGTTGAGGTGTTCCGGGTGGCATGAGTTGCAAAACTATTCCGCATTGTTTCAAATGAAGACCAAACTCATAACTCAAATATTCACCTCCATGATCAGATCGTAGAAACTTTATTTTCTTGTTACGATGATTTTCCACTTCACTCTGAAATTCTTTGAACCTTTCAAATGTTTCAGACTTATGTTTCGTCTAGTAGATATACCCATATCTGCTCAAATCATCTGTGAAGGTCAGAAAATAATGATACCCGCCGCGAGCATCAACACTCATCGGACCGCATACATCAGTATGTATTATTTCCAATGACTTAGTGGCTCGCTCCATTGTTCTGGAGAACGGAGTCTTTAGTCATCTTTCCTATGAGGCATGGTTTGCAAGCATCAAGTGATTCCAAAAGCCCATCAGTATGGATTTTCTTCATGAGCTTTACACCAATATGACTTAAAAGGTAGTGCCAGAAAATAAGTTGCACTATCATTATTAACTGTGTATCTTTTGGCATCAATATTATGTGTATCAATGTAATCGAGATTCAGTAAACCATATACATTGGATGTAAGACCATAGAAGGTTTTATTCATGTAAACATAACAACAATTATTCTCTGACTTTAAATGAATAATTGTATCACAATAAACCTGATCCAATCATATTTATGCTCAACACAAACACAAAATAACATTTATTTAGTTCCAATACTAATCACGAAGGTAGAGGGAGTATGCGATGGTGATCTTATCAACCTTGGAATCAGTTTCAACACATATCGTCATCTCACCCTCAACTAGTTTTTTGTTCATTTTGTAACTCCTGCTTCAAGTTACTAAACATAGCAACTGAACTAGTATCAAATACCCAGGGGCTACTATGAACACTAGTAAAGTACACATCAATAACATGTATATCATCTATACTTTTTCTCACCTTGCCAACCTTCTTATTAGCCAATTATTTGGGGTAGTTCCGCTTCCAGAGACCATTCCCTTTGCAGTTGAAGCACTCAGTTTCAGGCTTAGGTCTAGCTTTGGGTTTCTTCATAGGAGCAACAACTTGCTTGCCGTTCTTCTTGAAGTCCCCCTTCTTCCCTTTGCCCTTTTTCTTGAAACTAGTGGTCTTGTTAACCATCAACAGTTGATGCTCCTTCTTGATTTCTACCTTCGCCGATTTTAGCATTGCGAAGAGCTCGGGAATTGTTTTGTCATCCCTTGCATATTATAGTTCATCGCAAAGTTCCAGTAACTTGGTGGTAGTGACTAGAGAACTCGGGCAATCACAATCTTATCTGGAAGATTAACTCCCACTTGATTCAAGCGATAGTAGTACTCAAACAATCTGAGCACATGCTCACTGGTTGAGCTATTCACCTCCATCTTGTAGGCAAAGTACTTGTCAGAGGTCTCATACCTCTCGACTCGGGCATGAGTCTGAAATACCAATTTCAGCTCTTGGAAAATCTTATATGCTCCATGGCGTTCAAAACGTTTTTGAAGTCCCGTTCTAAGCCGTAAAGCATGGCGCACTAAACTATCAAGTAGTTATCATACCGATCTTGTCAAACATTAATAACGTTTGTATCTACTCCTGCAATTAACAGGTCCGTCACGTATAGTATCGGTGCATCAAGGACATAATCCTTAGATCACGGACCTAGTCTGCATCATTGCTACTATCAACTTTCAACTTAGTTTTTCTGTAGGAACATATCATAAATAAAACGGGGAAGCTATACATGAGCAATTGATCTACAACATAGACATGCAAATACTATCAGGACTAAGTTCATGATAAATTTAAGTTCAATTAATCATATTACTTAAGAACTCCCACTTAGTTAGACATCCCTCTAGTCATCTAAATGATCACATGATCCAAATCAACTAAACCATGTCCGATCATCATGTGAGATGGAGTAACTTTCAATGGTGAACATCACTATGTTGATCATATCTACTATATGATTCACGTTCGACCTTTCGGCCTCAGTGTTCCGATGCCATATCTGCATATGCTAGGCTCGTCATGTTTAACCCGAGTATTCTGCATGTGCAAAACTGGCTTGCACCCATTGTATGTGAATGTAGATCTTATCACACCCTGTCATCACGTGGTGTCTCAGCATGAAGAACTATCGCAACAGTGCATACTCAGGGAGAACACTTATACCTTGAAATTCTAGTAAGGGATCATCTCATAATGCTACCGTCGTACTAAGCAAAATAAGATGCATAAAACATAAAAATCACATGCAATCAAAATATGTGACATGATATGGCCATCATCACCTTGCGCCTTTGATCTCCATCTCCAAAGTACCGTCATGATCTCTATCGCCACCGGCATGACACCATGATGTCCATCATCCTGATCTTTATCAATGTGTCGTCGCATGGTTGTCTCACCAACTATTGCTTTTGCAACTATTGCTATCGCATAGCGATAAAGTAAAGCAATTACATGGCGCTTGCATCTAATGCAATAAAGAGACAACCATAAGGCTCTTGACAGTTGCCGATAACTTTAACAAAACATGATCATCTCATACAACAATTTATATCTCATCACGTCTTGACCATATCACATCACAACATGCCCTGCAAAAAAAGTTAGACGTCCTCTACTTTGTTGTTACACGTTTTACGTGGCTACTATGGGATTCTAGCAAGAACCATTCTTACCTACGCATCAAAACCACAACGATTTTTCATCAAGTGTGATGTTTTAACCTTCAACAAGGACCGGGCGTAGTCAAACTTGATTGAGCTAAAGTTGGAGAAACAGACACCCACTAGCCACCTGTGTGCGAAGCACGACGGTAGAACCAGTCTCATGAACGCGGTCATGTAATGTCGGTCTGGGCCACTTCATCCAACAATACCGCCGAATCAAAGTATGACATGCTGGTAAGCAGTATGACTATTATCGCCCACAACTCTTTGTGTTCTACTCGTGCATATAACATCTACGCATAGACCTGGCTCGGATGCCACTATTGGGGAACGCAGTATTTCAAAAAAATTCCTACGATCACGCAAGATCTATCTAGGAGATGCATAGCAATGAGAGGGGAGTGTGTCTATGTACCCTTGTAGACCGAAAGCATAAGCATTTAGTAACGCGGTTGATGTAGTCGAACATCTTCGCGATCCAACCGATCAAGTACCGAACGCACGACACATCCGTGATCTGCACACGTTCAGCTCGATGATGTCCCTCGTACTCTTGATCCAGCTGAGACCGAGGGTGAGTTCCCTCAACACGACAGCGTGTTGACGATGATGATGAAGGTACAGATGTAGGGCTTCGCCTAAGCACTACGACAATATGACCGAGGTGTAAAACTGTGGCGGCGGCACCGCACACGGCTTAAGATTAACTTGTGTGTCTATGGGGTGCCCCCTTCCCCTATATATAAAGGAGGGGAGGAGGAGGGCTGGCCTGTGACAGCCTGGTTTTTGCCCTCTTCTCTTTGCCTGATTTTCAGTTAGTTTGGATTTGAATTTGAAATTTTTGAATCACTTCAGATGGACTTAAACACTTGGATACCCCCTTGACTTTCACCCAAGTGACTTATTTCTCTCCCTAAGCCATCATTTCTTCTCTGATCCTTCTCAAAATAATATTATGAATATGTTTGGAATGAAAAATATTCATTTTCTCTCTAAAACCCTAACTAGCCCCTTGTGTTCCAAAGCAACCCCAATTTTTCTTGCCCACAAAAATCTCAGAAAATTCCCAAATATTCTTCGAACCCCATGGCACCTTCCTGAGCAAAAATATTTCATCACTTTTTGGAATATTTTTGCTACCGAAAATATTTTATGTTCTCGACAGAAATGGTAGTTTCTACAATAACTACCATATTACTTGCTCATTTGTGGCTGAATTTTCTTGTGTATCATCACCTTAGTAGATGATTGCTAACCTCCAAAGCCAGATCCCAACTCTCAGTATTTTGACCACAGTAAGCTCTCAAAGTTACTGTCCAAAAACTTACCAGGAAGTTGAAATCCATGTTATTGAGCCTGAGCTCAAACCAAAGTGTGGTAACCTCTCAATCTACCACAGACTACACGCTAGACATGAAGTTTAGGCTTAGCTCAGCCTGAGGTCAGAGTTCACGCAGTGACCGCGTTCGCCCAGGCGTGCTGGCATACGGCCGATGCGCTCTGCATCGCGCCCGCGCCTTTGTTGCTTGCGTGATCGCTTCCCCACCTGCCAAACCTTGCCAAACTTCGCCCCGATCATCGTCCCGACCCTCATAACTCTCTCTTGGCGCTCGCCGATGTCGGAGCTCGCCACAGCGAGCACGGGCGCGGTCCGGCCAACCCAACAGTGCATTGCGCACTATGTTCGTCACCACCCCCTCGCTCATGTGCTCGTCTCCGTTCGCCCACAGTGCCCGCGTGACCTGCATCGCCTTCCCCCTCGCTCACTGACACCGTTCGTTGTCGGGCCCCATGTCCAGGTGTCCTTTGGCGGAGCCCAAGCCCCTCTCATCGCTCGGCTATAAATAGAGCTCTCCCTAGCCTCCTCGAGCATCATCCACTCCTCACACACACTCCACAAACTCATAGAAAGCCGTAGCCCGGCCAGGCAAGCCGCGGGCCGCCTTCCCCGAGCTCGAGCTCGTTGGCGATCCCCTCGGGTCGTCTCAGCAGCTCCAGCCCTTCCCAGGCTCGAGCCACCCTTCCAGGGCCTCCGCCATGCCTCGGTGGTGTCATTCCGCCCGGTTGGAGCCCCTGGTGCTGCCTCTAGTCGTCGTCATCTCCAACTCCAGCGACCTCTGCTTTTTGTCACCGCTGGAGAGTCCGTTTCCGACACCGTCCGACCACCCCTAGCTAACCTACGGGTATGGGTAGGTGCTCCTCCGTCTCCTCTTTTGATCCCTCTCTCCGGTTCTGGCCAAGGAGCCCTCGTCGCCGGCATGTGCTCGGGCAGAGCCTCGTCGCCCGCTGTTTCCCTCTCCCCCTCCCTCTCACCTGACTAGCAGGGCCCGCTACTCTGCCACTCTGTATGGGCTCGAAACAGTACGAGTGGTAGCGCCCGTGAGGTCTACGCCTTCGACGTCACCCCCCCATTCTGTTTATTAAAATTCAAAATTCAATATTATCCAGAGAGCTTCAAACAGCCAAAACTTTTTAACCATAAGTCCAAATGAATTGATTCTTTTTGCATTGTGTTCTTCATGAAGAAATCTAGCAACTCACCAAAAAATGAGATTTTTATCTGCTGTCTAGGTTTTCTGGTGATTTCAGAAGTGTTCTTAATGTTTTCTTTTTGTGTTTATAATTGTTTTCAGAAAGTGAAGCTTGTCTTGAGGATCACCAGGAGGATTGTGAACCTCATCTGCACTAAGGCAAGCCACAACAACATTTTCTTGGTCCATTACAATATTTGTGATTTTTCAACTTGAATTAATGGTTTAATCCATGCATTTAAATCACTAGAATAATATTTATATTCTATTGGTTGCTTGTTTGAGTTGATATGCTTAGTTTACGGAAGTTTGAAGCTAATTTGGTTGGTTAAGTAACTACAAGTAATATTTGTTAGGAAGAAGTAATATTGTTATGGATATAAGTAATTATTATTTTTGGGTTATTTTCTTAAATGAGATAAATGATAAATTTGCTAAGTAAAGATTCTGTCTAAAGTGATGATATATCATAACCAGAGGGGTGTTATGAGCTGGTGATGTCTATGCTTAGTGTGCATATGGTTGACCCAGTTATTTCTGTTGATATATGATGCATATGTTTGTGGTGCATTTTCATGGCATATCATCACACCGATTATTTTCACCTTAAGTTGAACCTGATAATAACTCAACCTGAACATATCGTTGATCGGGTCATGGTGCCACTGAATCGAGTTTTTCCCAGTGCAACCACATTTGCCTTTATGGGAAGGCCTTTATTCGGTCCGTTGTCATGCCTTTGGTCGGTGCCTCCAATGAGGGAAGGTTATGGGTGTGTGGTACCCTGGCCCGGTAAGCAGACATAACCTTGTGTGCCCGTTGTTGTTGTTATGGTACCTTGTCCCCGTTTGGGACCATTTATGTTTTGCCACGATAGTGGTCGTTGGTGTCTTTGGTAGACACGAGGACACCCAGGACTAGCCCAGTGGGCAGTGAGTCAGAGTGGCCGAGAGAGTGTCATGGCAATGGAGGGGTTTCGTTGGAATGCCGTTGGTCCACCCGAATGGGAGTGCGAGGCCATGAGTTCCGTGGTGTGGGTACAGTGCGCTACCTCTGCATAGTGTATGAAATCAATCGATAGCTGAGTCCATGGTTAAGGACACGCTCGAAAGTAGGCCACACCATGGGTCAACGATTAAATTAATTGTGCACACTAAGATATGAACTTTGCACCGTTGAGAAGATGATGTTTGGGAAAACATTGTTTTGATGGAGAACAAGTTGTTGGTCCATTTGTGATCTCCGTAGGATCACCGTTTCGTTAGGATGTAACCCGATCAAAGACGACAAGGTTGGTCCGTTTGTGATCACCGTTTGGTAAGCAAGTCCGAGGGACTTATATCACAAGATCATGATCACTACATGTATGATATGATGTTGCATTAGTAAAGCAATTGGTTAAATATCATGATATTGCTTGTCATTATGTTTATGTTTGTCGTGAGCTTGCAAGTACATTCAATGTACTGACCTAGCGTGTCATGCCAGCTTTCAGGAAAGTCTCGTTGCAAAGGAGTGCTGTCCGAGTCTAGATCGTGTCCACATCGATGTCCCTGTGCTTTGGAGTTCGGCTACGATGTCGTTCTGCTACCGCGTAGTTGTTATGATCAAGGCCCCCTGAAAGTGCGTTATATCGACTAGAGGGGGGGTGAATAGGCGATTTTTATGAAAGTCTTCAAAACGTGGAAGTTATGAAGACAAACGATAGAAATAAACCTATTACCCTGCAGCGGAAAGTAGACTACACAAGGCAAGCCATAGTCAAGTATTCAATAGAGTGAAAGCACAATGACTAATAGCAGCAATGTAGTAAGGATCAGGTAGGAAGATATTGTGAAGCCACACAGAACACGTAGTCACTCAGTTAAGACAAAAGATAGTGCGAACATACAATGACTTCACAAGGAGTAACAGTAAGTAAACGGAAGGGAAGATGAAACCAGTGACTCGCTGAAGACAATGATTTGTTGGACCAGTTCCAGTTGCTGTGACAACTGTACGTCTGGTTAGGGCGGCTAGGTATTTAAACCTTAGGACACACAGTCCCGGACACCCAATCCTGAACACGCAGCTCAGGACACCCAGTCCTCACCGTATTCCCCTTGAGCTAAGGTCACACAGACCTCGCCCAATCACTTTGGTAAGTGTTCAAGGTAGACTTCCAAACCTTCACAGACTTCGTTCACCGGCAATCCACAATGTCTCTTGGATGCTCAGAACGCGACGCCTAACCGGCTGGAGGATGCACAATCCTCAAGTGTAATAAGTCTTCAGATCACACAGACAAGAAGACTTAAGTGATGCCTAATTCTCTTTGGCTCTGGGTGGTTAGGGCTTTATCCTCTCAAGGAATTCTCTCTCAAAGGCTTCGAGGTGGGTTGCTCTCAAACGACAAAAGCCGTACTCTGAATCTGAGCAGCCAACCGTTTATGGTTGTAGGGGGTGGGCTATTTATAGCCACTTGGCAACCCGACCTGATTTGTCCGAAATGACCCTGGGTCACTAAGGAACTGACACGTGTTCCAACGGTCAGATTTCAAACTCACACGGCAACTTTACTTGGGCTTCAAGCAAAGCTAACTTGCCCGAGTCTGGACAAGATTCGCTCTCAAAGTCTTCACTCGAAGACATAGGTTTTGTTTAAGCATCACTTTAGTCATTCTGACTGGTTCTCTTGGACCCCACTTAACAGTACGGTGGTTCCTATGACTCAACACAGAAGAAAGAGAACTACGAAAGATCTAAGTCTTCGAGCTCCATAGGCTTCATGTGGTGTCTTCCCTTGTCATAGTCTTCAATGTGAATATCTTCATATACCACCTTTGACTTCAATGTCTTCATACATTTTTAGGGGTCATCTCTGGTAGGAAAACCGAATCAATGAGGGACTTCTACCTGTGTTATCCTGCAATTCTCACAAACAAATTAGTCCCTCAACTAGGTTTGTCGTCAATACTCCAAAACCAACTAGGGGTGGCACTAGATGCACTTACAATCTCCCCCTTTTTGGTGATTGATGACAAACTAGTTGAAGTTTTCAACGGGGAATATAATCTGTGAAGTTGTAAAGGATAAGGAATTGTCTTCATAAGTTGCAAGGGCTCCCCCTGAAGATGTGCATATAAGTAATTTGATTTTGGAATGCAAATGCACATGGCAGGTTGTACTTGTGGAGATCCACTTCAACTTATGATGACAATCCACTGTGCATGTGAAAGTATATGAAGATAATGACATGCATAATGGAAAATGGACGTCTGCAGAATGATCTAAGTGTGGAATTTATCATCGCAACACAAGGTGGCAGATAAGTAGCAGACGACCATCGAGTTTAAGTGTTACAACTCAAAGAACCAAATGTAGCAAAACGAGAGTTGTAAGCACGAAGCAAAATATAAAGCACCCGCCCATATGGACTCGCTTGAAGACTATCAACCTCATATGCTTCTCCCCCTTTTGTCATTAAAGACCAAAAAGGTTTGAAGACATAGAGCATCTACTCGTTCCCATGAGGAGTAGGTGAAGCAGCAGGGTCGTTGGTGGTGTTTGGCGGTGCTGAAGAGCTTGGAGCAGAGTCGAAGCGTGCTGAAGGAGGTGGCGGTGAAGTAGCATCGTCTTCATCCTCGATCACTCTGGCATTCATAGTTGCAGCAGAGGAAGAGAACTCAGAGTCTTCAAGGGATGGAATTCATCACAGCACTGCCCTTCGAGGAGGTGTGGAGTCAAACTTGAATCGCTCAGTGAAGCCATCCTCTTGAAGATCATCTTCAGAACACATCAGCGTTAGCCCTTTCCAGGTGCGGCGAAAGGCTTCATGGGCAACAAAAGCATTCTTGGTGGCAAGATTGCGAATGCGATTAACATCCACCAAGAGGCTTTGCATCTGATGCTTCAGCCAGTCATGATGCCTATCCTGTTTCTGATGAAGAGCCACAAGAAGCTCTCGGTCATTGAGAACACGAGTGCGCTTCTTGGGTCGTGGAGCAGTTGTACTGTCAGTGGATTCAGTGAGAGCAGGATGCGGTGCACGTGTAGTGCCAGCCAAAGGATACATGCGAGCGACTGCTTCAACTCCTTCAATGTTATGAGAAAAACTCTGATGCTTTGCATTCTGAAGACTTAGGGGTTTCTTGGCAGGCTCAGGATAGATGGCTTCAATCGACATATCCACATCACGCAGAAAAATCCGATGATTGCGAGCAGATGGCTGATATGAGATAGTGGAGTGAAGTTTGATCAGCCGCATGACCCATGGGGCGTAGAACTTCAAGCCAAACAGATCAGAGCCTGATGCAGCAAGTTGGCGAATGAAGAAGTCCTGTGCATTGAAGCATTTTCCATGAAGAATATAGAAGACCAAAGTCTTCATTGCATCTTCCAGCTTGGCACGGGGAGAATGTCCTTTGATTGGCCAGAGAGTTCGCCTTATGATGTGATAAATGGTTCTTGGCAGATACTCAAGGTCTTCAACGAAGAACTCCGTGGGATAAGCAGCATCTTGGGGCAATGGCTTCATCATACTGAGCATCTGACTCATATTAGGTTCAGTCTTCTGAAAGATGCTCTCAATAGCTTCACTATGAAGCTGACAGCCATGCTCGTAGAGATCGCCAGGAGTGGGCAAACCAGTGAGCTCAATGATGTCAAAGGCTTTGGCTTCATGATGAACGTTTCCTATCATCCACTCCAGGACCCAAGTCTTCGGATCTCTGTTATACCCGCGAATGTGAAGTGTGGCATAGAATTGGAGCAGCAACTCTTCATTCCAATGCTCTTGGTCAGTGACGAATGGCAGCAATCCAAATTCTTTGAAGCAATCCAGAGCTTCTTCTAGACAGGGCAGACCAGCTATAGCTTCAATGTCAAGACGCTTGTGGGGGAAGATGCGACCTTGATTGTATAGAATGCAGGAGTAATAGCTTTGTTGCAGATAGCTCCAAAACCGATCAGATGATATCCTTTCCCTTGAGTAGGGGTTCCTGGAGCTATTGAAGAATGTGTTGTCTACTCTGAATCCATTGATATTGAAGGATCCAGGTGCTGATGCAGGACCTGGGAACCTGGGCAATCTTGGGATTGGCTTTTGTACCTGAGGCCTGTGCTCAACATGATAGTCGAACTGGGGACCGGCAGCAGGTGCAGGAATAGAAGCAGTGGGATCAGTGGCTTGCTGACTTCTGATGCTTTTGTTGGGGAGGGCTCCACATTAGCTTCAGCCATGACAGCGTCAGTGGCTTCATTGGTGGTGGTGGTGGCAGCCTCAAGATTTTCAACCTCCACTTGACGAGCTGGAGGGTCGGTCACAATCACGTTCTCCTCGAGAACCGCTTCTTGGTGGGACAGGGGAGTAGCAGTTTGTGGGACTTCTTCTTCATCGGCTGATGCAGCCGGAATGTCTTCAGCAGTTTCAGCTTCAGAAGTAGAGACTGGAGGCCTAGGTCCTTTGCGAAGCCTGCGCAACGCAGGCGACGCCTGTGTAGTTGGAGTTGGTTGGGCCTCAAAGTCTTCTTCCTCTTGTGGGCGATCAGCCCATGAAGCATCCTGAGCGATTGGCGTCAGAGGACGACCAATGCTGATGAGTTCGCTGTGCTCGAGCTAAGGAAGGACTGCATCATCTTCAACATGGTCATGGTGACCAATGTCTTCAGCAGCGGTGGGATCAGCTGCTGGAAAGTCTTCAGCTTCATGAGCCTCTGTGAAAGCAGGCTCATGGATAGTCAGTTGACGCTCTTGATGTTCAGCGTCAGGGCGAACCATGGAGATGGGTTCAACAATTAAGGGCTCTGTGGGAGCAGCCCGTTCCTTCTTGGTCTTCTGCTTCTTCTTGGAGGGAGCAGTAGCAGAGGCTTCAGGATGTTTCCTCTTTCTGGCTTTAGCCTCAGCAGTCCTCGTCTTCTTCAGTTCTAAAGCGGTTGACCTGGCCTTTGGCTTCGAGCCAGTCATGCTAGTTGGGAAGACAATGGGATCTGCTTCCTGCCTTGGTGCTTCAGGTTTAGCCATAGCGGGCTTCTTCTGCTTCTTGGCAGCCATCCTGGGGTCGATGCTAGGAAGCCCAAGGGCCTTGCGCTTCTCAGCCTCATTGTAGGCCTGCACACATTTGTCAGCCAGAACCTTCATGCGCTCACGAGAACCATGAGCTTCTGCACATTTCTTGAGAAAGGCTTCCATGAGCTCGTGCAGCATAATCTTGAAGTTCTTCACCTCTTGCACGCTGAGCTTGGCCATATGTTTCTTGAACTGAGCCTTTTCATAGTCAATCTTTTGCTTCAGTTCAACAATGCGCTGGGTGATAGCTAACTCTGAAGCAATGGCGCCATGGAAGGCGACACTGAGGCCAATGGGTAGTTGCAGATCTTCGAAGCTGATGTTTGGCGTGTCAAACCATTCATCAATGAAGTTGTGGATGATTGTTACATCAAAGAGAGGCAAATCATTGAAGATTTCTGCTTCTTCTTTGCTCTTGATGAGTTGCTCAAGAGCGTCATCTGCAAGATCTTCATCACTTGACAGATCAATGGCATCATTGCGCAGAATGGCAGCAGCTGTTAGCTCTTGGCCGGTGTGTGGCAGAGGCATCTTGACCTTGTGGGGCTTGGAGATGCGTGATAAATCTTCGGACTGCACACTGTCTTCAGGAGGTGCAGTTGCCAGTGGCTTCGCCCGTGAGATTTTTGGTGAAGGGGTAGGCTTTGAAGCTTTAGGCTTCTTCAGCTTCTTTGGCTTCGGCGCTGCAGGCGCTTCATCTGATTCAGTGTCAGCTGCAGGCTCATTCAATGCAGTCCCTTGAACCAAGATATGGGTGATTAGGCCTTCAAGGTTGTAGAAAGGACCGACGACATTGGGTTCTCCATCTCGTGTGCCATCAGCCCTTGGAGCTAAGGGACCAGGGTTGAATTCTAGTCCCAATGTCTTCTTGTTTTGCTTCGCTGAGTTCTGGGCAAACTGGAAGTTGCGCTTGAACAGAATGTCATCACGACAACATAGTAGTGACGATGGGTGTGCATCAACAGGCTGTGGCCCACGGACCATGCAGGGACAGAAGCCTTGTTCAATGGCTTCATCTCTGGACCTGGATTGAAGATTCTTGTATAGGATGTCTCTCCACGGTCTCTTGATGGCATTTTTCTCAGCATATTCCTGGGTTACAAATCGGTATTTGAACCATTGTTCTGCCCAATATCTTCGAATCCATTGGATTCAGGTGTTGCGCTGATTGTAATCCTCTTCAGGATCTGTCTTGTATAGTTTTGAGAGGTCATCTGGCAGATCTCTAGATGTTTCTCCACGACGCTTTCTGCCACCCTTCCTTGCTGATTTCTCTGAAGCCATGAACTTTAAACTGAAAGGCTTCAACACGTTGAAAGGCTTCAAAGATTTTCGCTTGCTGGACAAACAGAACTTGCTTCGGGAGAATTTATATGATGCTGTAAGAATTCTGCAAATGAATGCAGACTATGAGAACCAAGTGATTCTCCCACGGAAATGTACCTGTGACAGCATTAAGGTGCGAGGGAAGGGGAAGAGGTCATATGCATTCTCAGAAGATTTTGAATATAAATCAGTTTAGAAGACATTGACCTCATCGTGCGAAGACATTCACTCATAGATAAGGAGTTGGTTCCAGATTTGTATGAATCTAGAGATCAGTACAAGTGAGGAATCTAACTACTTTGTGAAGTACAAGTGAATATACTAGGCATGTTATGAGATGCAGTATGAGAGAGATCTAACTTGTGTGAATAGAAACTGCTTGTGGTAGAAAGTGACAAAGCCATAGGATCAATGGTGCTGTAAAAAGGAAGTTTTATTTACCACACTAAGAACTGCTAGACGGAGTGGAAGATGAGGCCGAGCAGTTCGATCTTCCGTGCCCTAACTTGGCGACGGAGGACACCTACAGCGACAGCGGAGAGGATGATGTCCGCGGTCGGCGTGAAGACGGCGTCGGTGAGGTTGCGGCAGCAAAGCGCTTCGTCGCCGGCGTCGTCGAGGGCTAGCGGTGGCGCTAGGGTTCGTGCGAGAGTGGAAGAAGAGATAATGACCGCCGTGAAGTGTGTATTTATAGGTACAGGGGCAGCACTGCGTTATTACACAGGTGCCCCTGGCAATTCGCATTTGAGGAACACGTGGCCATCGTGCAGAATTTTGGGGTTTGTTCCACGTCCCACGCACGCCTGGATTGTCGAGTGGTCGTTCCTACTTCTCTGGGTTTCATGTGGAGGAATGAGCATTGAAAGTGGACTTAAGGTTTGTCTTTGTATCTTCTGCTGACAAGGACGCAGAGAAGACATTCGACAGTTTCAATAGAATGCATATGATTTGGAGAGATAGAGTTTGAGATAGATAGCATAGAGAGGTTAGGGTCCGATCACATTCACTTAGTTCAAAAGATTCAACAAGAAGACATAGCTATAAGTGAATGCTGTAGAGGACAGAACACTAGTATATATATAATCAACATAGTGAAGATAATCATGAAGGCATGTTGAGATTGAAGCCAAACCAAATGTGAAGACATAGCAAGGTAACGCCATGAGTGAAACACTTCAAAATAGAACATTTGGTGGTGGCGTTACCCACCGTATAGGAAGTATTAGACCCAGACACGGTGCACAATTATCGTGGCGCTCTGAAGTCAAATTCCACATTAATGTATTCACACTTAGAATGTATGTCTTCATTGATTGAAGATATACTTTACTTCGTGTGTTGCACATCTAAGTCATCAATATGCATCAGGGTTAGGATGTGTGCCTGATCACAGGACATTTGAGGATTCCAGGATATTTAGCTCACACCGTAACTTGCAAAATCTCTTCTCATCCAAGGGCTTGGTGAAGATATCTGCCAATTGCTCTTCAGTGTTGACATGTATGATATCAATATCTTCCTTCACAACATGATCTCTAAGAAAGTGATGACGAATTTCAATGTGCTTTCTCTTCGAGTGCTGAACTGGGTTGTTAGCAATCTTTATGGCGCTTTCATTGTCGCAGTAGAGTGGCACTTGCTTCAGATGAATGCCATAGTCTTTGAGCGTTTGCTTCATCCACAGAAGCTGAGCGCAGCAAGATCCAACAGCAATGTATTCAGATTCAGCAGTGGAGAGAGATACATAGTTCTGCTTCTTTGAAGACCAACATACAATTGATCGTCCTAGAAAGTGACATGTGCCTGATGTAGACTTGTGAACAACTTTGTCACCAGCATAATCAGCATCCGAGAATCCAACCAGATCAAACTCTGAGCCCTTTGGATACCATAATCCTAGAGTTGGGGTGTGAGCCAAATATCGAAGAATTCGCTTCACAGCTAAGTGATGCGACTCCTTTGGTGCCGCTTGAAATCGAGCACACATGCAAACACTAAGCATAATATCTGGCCTAGATGCACATAGATAAAGTAAAGAACCAATCATGGAGCGGTATACCTTTTGATTGAACTCTTTACCATTATCGTCAGGACCCAGATGATGCTTGGCTGGCATTGGCGTCGTGAAGCCTTTGCAGTCTTGCATACCAAACTTCTTCAGGAAATCTTTGAGATACTTCTCTTGAGATATGAAGATGCCGTTGCGTTGCTGTCGTATTTGAAGACCGAGAAAGAACTTCAGCTCTCCCATCATAGACATTTGATATTGCTCTTGCATCATATATCCAAACTCTTCACTGTACTTTTGATTGGTGCAGCCGAAGATAATGTCATCCACATATATTTGGCACACAAACAGTTCACCATCATATGTCTTCGTGAAGAGAGTGGGGTCGAGAGAACCAGGTATGAAGCCTTTGCTCTTTAGGAAGTATTTGAGTGTGTCATACCAGGCCTGAGGGGCTTGTTTGAGGCCATACAGTGCCTTGTTGAGCTTGTATACCATGTCAGGATGTTTTGGATCTTCAAAGCCAGGAGGTTGTGCAACATACACTTCTTCTTCAATCTTGCCATTGAGGAAGGCGCTCTTCACATCCATTTAATAAAGAAGTATGTTGTGATGATTTGCATAGGCCAGCAGTATGCGTATGGCTTCAAGTCTAGCCACAGGAGCAAATGTTTCATCGAAGTCAATGCCTTCAACTTGAGTATATCCTTGATCAACGAGACGAGCTTTGTTTCTGACAACTTGACCATGCTCATCTTGCTTGTTGCGGTATATCCATTTGGTGCCTATTATGTTGTGCTTCTGAGTATCGGGACGCTTGACCAGTTCCCATACATTATTCAGCTCAAACTGTTGAAGTTCGTCTTGCATAGCTTGAATCCATTTAGGTTCCATGAAGGCTTCTTGAACTTTCTTGGGTTCTGTTATTGAGACGAATGCGAAGTGCCCACAGAAATTTGCTAGCTGAGTTTCCCTTGAACGAGTGAGTGGACCGGGTGCATTGATGCTATCAATTATTCTTTCAATCTGCACTTCATTGGCAACGCGAGGATGTACAGGGAGAAGATTTTGCTCTTGCTGATCATTGTCGTTGTTAGAAGGAATGTCTTCAGGCTGAGCATTGTCTTCATGTTGATCAGGTGCTGAGATGATAAGTTCTTCTTCAGGATGAGCTTTAGAAGGTACAATTTCTCCAGTTCCCATTAGCTTGATTGATTCACTGGATGGAACTTCATCTAGCACATTTGGCAGTTGCTCTCTTTGTGAACCGTTGGTCTCATCAAACTGCACATCCACTGTTTCAACCACTTTGTAATGAAAGAGATTGAAGACTCTGTAGGAGTGCGAATACTTTCCATATCCAAGCATAAAACCCTCATGTGCTTTTGGTCCAAACTTTGAGGTGTGATGTGGGTCCTTGATCCAGCACCTGGCGCCAAATACTCTGAAGTAACTGACATTTGGCTTCTTGCCAGTAAGGAGCTCATAAGATGTCTTGTTCAGAAGCTTGTGAAGATAAACACGATTGATTGTATGGCATGTAGTATCAATGGCTTCAGGCCAGAATTTTCTCGGAGTCTTGTATTCATCTAGCATCGTTCTAGCCATCTCAATGAGTGTTGTGTTCTTGCGTTCGACAACCCCATTCTGCTGTGGCGTGTACGGGGCTGAGAATTCATGTGTGATGCCCAAGTTATCAAGATATGTATCAAGGCCAGTGTTCTTGAATTCAGTGCCATTGTCACTTCTGATATGCTTTATCTTGGCGCCATAGTTGTTCATTGCTCGATTGGCGAAGCGTCTGAAGACATCCTGCACTTCAGTCTTGTAAAGGATTATGTGCACCCAAGTATATCTAGAATAATCATCAACAATCACAAATCCATAGAGACAAGCAGTAGTAGTAAGAGTTGAGTAATGAGTGGGACCGAAAAGATCCATGTGAAGCAGTTCGAAGGGTCGAGTAGTGGTCATGATTGTCTTCGAGGGATGTTTGGCCCTCGTCATCTTTCTTGCCTCATAGGCACCGCATAAGTGATCTTTCTTGAACTTGACGCCCTCGATGCCTATGACATGCTTCTTCTTTGCCAGGGTGTGGAGGTTCCTCATGCCAGCAAGCCCAAGCCTCCGATGCTAGAGCCAGCATTCTGAAGCTTTTGCTAGAAGACATACGGCAAGCTGTGGTCCTGCTGAGAAATCTACCGCATACAAATCATCTTTTCGATACCCTTCAAATACTAGAGACTTGTCAGATTCCATTAGAACAAGGCAACGATATTTTCCAAATATTACGATCATGTTTAAATCGCAAAGCATTGAGATAGACATTAAGTTGAAGCCAAGGGTTTCAACAAGCATGACTTTATCCATGTGTTGATCCCTTGAGATTGCAACTCTACCTAGACCCAATACCTTACTTTTACCAGTGTCAGCAAATGTGATGTGGCTCTTGTCAGATGGACGTAAGGTTGAGTCCATAAGAAGGCTTCTTTTGCCAGTCATGTGATTTGTATACCCACTATCAATAATCCATTCTGAAGACGCTGGTGACGTACCCTACAGTGCAGTTAGGGGGATAGGCTTCATGAAGTGCATTGTGAAGCAAAAACATTTGACGAACTAGTGGGTTATGAAAGCTTAGATCCAGATTAGGACTAATAGGGAGAGTAGCAAGCGATTCAGGAACGAAGTACATAGTAAGACCATTCGTGCATTTGATCTTGCGCCCTACAAGATGTTTAAGGTCCCCAGCAATAGCATCAGACGATTTTGGTTTTCTGCTGGAGACCTTTCCCTGCAAAAGAGAGTTAAGCTTTCTTAGCCACCCACATCTTCAAGGGTGGCTTAGAAGCAATAAGTCTAAGTGCAGCATCTGAGAACTTTGGCTTTGGAGCCCTAGAAAAAAGTCTTGCAGGCGGACAATAGTACTCATAAGAATAAGCAGAATAGTTCTTGGTCTTATGAACATGGCGGTTTGATGAACCGCTCTCATATTCATATGCCTGAGTATGGTTTCCCTGCAAAACATTTGCGTTAGTGCGACTCAGGTGAGTCCTCTGTCTGTATGAAGCCTTTGGAACGTATGAAGCCTTTGGTATGAGGTTTGTCTTCTTCACGTAGGTGTCATGATGACATTCACAGGAAGATTCTCCAGACACCTTTTTGGAACCCAGATCTTCTTCATAGGCGGTCCATTCCTGTAGTTAGTACCAATGTACCTGGCAAACACTTCACCATTCTAATTCTTAAACAGTTTATAGTTTGCATCAAGGGATTCATCAATGATAATGGGGTTAGCACAAGTGAAGCCAGATAGATTGGATGGATTTGCTGAAGGTTCCTTTGCAGCAACCCACGTGGTTTTGGGGTACTGCTCAGGTTTCCAGTAAGAGCCATCAGCATTCATTTTCCTTACGAACCCAACACCCTCTTTCCTCGGGTTTTGGTTCAGAATCTGCTTTTTGAGGACATCACATAGTGTCTGATGCCCTTTAAGACTTTTGTACATCCCTGTTTCAAGCAATGTCTTCAACCTAGCATTCTCATCAGCAATAGCAGTGGTATCCTCAGCAGAGGGGTTAGTTACCACATCAATAGTTGAAGATATTGCAACAGTAGTAGTAGTAGAACATTCAGCAACAGAAGTAGCATTATCACGCTCAATGCATTTAAGACATGGTGGTTCAAATCCTTCCTGAGCGGAACTGATCTGTTTGGTGCGAAGTGACTCATTTTCCTTTTGAAGAACTTCATGAGCCGCTCTCAATTTCTCAAGATCTTGCTTCCTTTGAAGATAATCATAGGAAAGCTTTTCATGAGTTGTTGAGAGAGTTTCATGACGACTTTCAAGTTCCACATACTTAACGTGAAGATTTTTTATGTCTTCAATTAAGGATTCAGATCGAGTCATTTCAGCACCTGACAGATCATCGCTTTTGTCTAACAGTTTTTGAATATGTTCCATAGCTTTCTGTTGTTCAGTTGCAATTTTAGCAAGTGTTTTGTAGCTGGGTTTTGAACCACAATCAGAGTCATCATCACTAGATGTTTGATAGTGAGTAGTGCGTGTGTTTACCTTGGCACCGCATGCCATGAAGTAGTAGGTAGAAGCGGAGTAGTCCTTGTCATTTGCATCGGTGTCGGTGATGAAGTCATTGTCTTCAGTGTTGAAGATGGACTTGGCAACGTATGCTGTAGCCAGACTTGCGACGCCTGAATCGGACTCCTCCTCAGACTCCACCTCCGCCTCCTCAGAAGCGGACTCCTCCTCTGAATCCATTTCCTTGCCAACAAACGCACGTGCCTTGCCAGATGAGCTCTTCTTGTGTGATGAAGACTTTGAGGAAGACTTGGAAGAAGACTTTGAGTATTTCTTCTTCTTCTTGTCGTCAGAGTCATATTCCTTGCTCTTCTTCTTCTTTTTATTATCATTGTCCCACTGTGGACACTCAGAGATGAAGTGGCCAGGTTTCTTGCAGTTGTGACCTGTTTTCTTCTTGTAGTTGTGAGCAGAAGCTTCATCATTCCTTGAGCTTGATCGGGAAGACTTTCTGAAACCTTTCTTCTTGGTGAATTTTTGGAACTTCTTCACAAGCATAGCAAGTTCCCTTCCAATGTCTTCAGGATCATCCGAACTGCTGTCAGATTCTTCTTCAAATGAGGAGACAACTTTTGCCTTCATAGCACGAGTTCGCCCATAGTTTGGACTGTAGATATCTCTGTTCTCAGAAAGATGAAACTCATGTGTGTTGAACCTCTCAAGTATGTCAGACGGATCGAGTGTCTTGAAATCAGGATGTTCTTGAATCATCAAGGCTAGGGTGTCAAACGAACTATCAAGTGATCTCAGTAGTGTCTTGACGACTTCATGTTTGGTGATCTCAGTAGCGCTGAGGGCTTGAAGCTCATTTGTGATGTCAGGGAGTCGGTCAAATGTGAGCTGGACATTCTCATTGTCATTTCGCTTGAAGCGGTTGAAGAGGTTGCGAAGGACACTGATTCTCTGATCTCTCTGGGTTGAGACGCCTTCATTGACCTTGGAGAGCCAGTCCCAGACCAGCTTAGATGTTTCCAAAGCACTCACACGGCCATAGTGTCCTTTGGTCAGATGACCACAGATGATACTCTTGGCAGTAGAGTCCAGTTGAACGAACTTCTTGACATCAGCAGCTGTGACACCTTCTCCAGCCTTGGGAATGCCGTTCTTGACGACATACCATAGGTCGACGTCAATGGCTTCAAGATGCATGCGCATCTTATTCTTCCTGTAGGGATATTCAGTTCCATCGAAGACGGGGCACGCGACGGAGACTTTAATTATCCCTGCAGTCGACATAGCTAAAACTCCAGGTGGTTAAACTGAATCACACAGAACAAGGGAGCACCTTGCTCTGATACCAATTGAAAGTGCGTTATATCGACTAGAGGGGGGGGGTGAATAGGCGATTTTTATGAAAGTCTTCAAAACGTGGAAGTTATGAAGACAAACGATAGAAATAAACCTATTACCCTGCAGCGGAAGGTAGACTGCACTAGGCAAGCCATAGTCAAGTATTCAATAGAGTGAAAGCATAATGACTAATAGCAGCAATGTAGTAAGGATCAGGTAGGATGATATTGTGAAGCCACACAGAACACGCAGTCACTCAGTGAAGACAAAAGATAGTGTGAACATACAATGACTTCACAAGGAGTAACAGTAAGTAAAGGGAAGGGAAGATGAAACTAGTGACTCGCTGAAGACAATGATTTGTTGGACCAGTTCCAGTTGCTGTGACAACTGTACGTCTGGTTAGGGCAGCTAGGTATTTAAACGTTAGGACACACAGTCCCGGACACCCAGTCCTGAACACGCAGCTCAGGACACCCAGTCCTCACCGTATTCCCCTTGAGCTAAGGTCACACAGACCTTGCCCAATCACTCTGGTAAGTCTTCAAGGTAGACTTCCAAACCTTCACAGACTTCGTTCACCAGCAATCCACAATGTCTCTTGGATGCTCAGGACGCGACGCCTAACCGGCTGGAGGATGCACAGTCCTCAAGTGTAATAAGTCTTCAGATCACACAGACAAGAAGACTTAAGTGATGCCTAATTCTCTTTGGCTCTGGGTGGTTAGGGCTTTATCCTCGCAAGGAATTCTCTCTCAAAGGCTTCGAGGTGGGTTGCTCTCAAACGACAAAAGTCGTACTCTGAATCTGAGCAGCCAACCGTTTATGGTTATAGGGGGTGGGCTATTTATAGCCACTTGGCAACCCGACCTGATTTGTCCGAAATGACCCTGGGTGACTAAGGAACTGACACGTGTTCCAACGGTCAGATTTCAAACTCACACGGCAACTTTACTTGGGCTTCAAGCAAAGCTGACTTGCCCGAGTCTGGACAAGATTCGCTCTCAAAGTCTTCACTCGAAGACATAGGTTTTGTTTAAGCATCACTTTAGTCATTCTGACTGGTTCTCTTGGACCCCACTTAACAGTACGGTGGTTCCTATGACTCAACACAGAACAAAGAGAACTACGAAAGATCTAAGTCTTCGAGCTCCATAGGCTTCATGTGGTGTCTTCTATTGTCATAGTCTTCAATGTAAATATCTTCATATACCACCTTTGACTTCAATGTCTTCATACATTTTCAGGGGTCATCTCTGGTAGGAAAACCGAATCAATGAGGGACTTCTACCTGTGTTATCCTGCAATTCTCACAAACACATTAGTCCCTCAACTAGATGCACTTACACCCCCTTTATGTTCACTAAATAATGTACATACTGTTCAGCCTCACCGTGTGTGCCGCTTGGCCTCGCCACGTGTTGTAATATGAACTATGATCCACTAGCATCAATAAAGAGGTTGTTTTTTGTACCAAGATGTTGTGTGTTGCCAGAAGACATGGTCTCTGGGCTGGCAATGCATGGTAAACCGGTTGCTCTGAGCCGGGGTGCCACACGACAACAAGGGGCACACCCAAAGGGGGGATTCCTACTCCTAGTAGGAGTAGGTTTCCCCCTATCCTAGTCCAAGTAGGAGAGGAAGGAAGGAGAGTAGAGGGAGAAGGAAAGAGGGGGGCGCCGCACCCTCCCTAGTCCAATTCGGACCAGCCCATGGGGGCGCGTGGCCTCCCCTTGTGGCCCTTCTCTCCTTTCCACTAAGGCCCATGAAGGCCCAATACTTCCCCCGGCGAATTCCCGTAACTCTCCGGTACGCCGAAAAATATCCGAACCACTCAGAACCTTTCCGATGTCTGAATATAGCCTTCCAATATATCGATCTTTACATCTCGAACATTTCGAGACTCCTTGTCATGCCCGTGATCTCAAACTTCGGTCATCAAATCACATAACTCATAATACAAATCATCATTGAACATTAAGAATGAGGATCCTACGGGTTCGAGAACTATGTAGACATGACCGAGACACATCTCCGGTCAATAACCAATAGCAGAACCTAGATGCTCATATTGGCTCCTACATATTCTACGAAGATCTTTATCGGTCAAACCGCATAACAACATACGTTGTTCCTTTTGTCATCAGTATGTTACTTGCCCGAGATTCAATCGTCGGTATCATCATACCTAGTTCAATATCGTTACCGGCAAGTCTCTTTACTCGTTCCATAATGCATCATCCCGTAACTAACTCATTAGTCAAATTGCTTGCAAGTCTTATAGTGATGTGCATTACCGAGAGGGCCCAGAGATACCTCTCCGACAATCGCAGTGACAAATCCTAATCTCGATCTATGCCAACTCAACAAACACCATCGAAGAGACCTGTAGAGCATCTTTATAATCACCCAGTTATGTTGAGATGTTCGATAACACACTAAGTGTTCCTCCAGTATTCAGGACTTGCATAATCTAATAGTCATAGGAACATGTATAAGTCATGAAGAAAGCAATAGCAATAAACTAAATGATCATAGTGCTAAGCTAATGTATGGGTCTTGTCCATCACATCATTCGCTAATGATGTGATCCCATTCATCAAATGACAACACATGTCTATGGTCATGAAACTTAACCATCTTTGATTAACGAGCTAGTCAAGTAGAGGCATACTAGGGACACTCTATTTGTCTATGTATTCACACATATACTAAGTTTCCGGTTAATACAATTCTAGCATGAATAATAAGCATTTATCATGATATAAGGAAATATAAATAGCAACTTTATTATTGCCTCTAGGGCATATTTCCTTCATTCTCCCACTTGCACTAGAGTCAATAAGATAGCTCACATCGTCATGTGATTTCACACCAATAGTTCACATCTTTATGTTATTAGTTCACATCTCCATGTGACTAATACCCAAAGGGTTTACTAGAGTCAATAATCTAGTTCACATCACTATGTGATTAACACCCAAAGAGTGATCATGTTTTGCTTGTGAGAGAAGTTTAGTCAACGGGTCTGCCACATTCAGAGATGTATGTATTTTGCAAATTTTCTATGTCTACAATGCTCTGCACGGAGCTACTATAGCTAATCGCTCCCACTTTCAATATGTATCTAGATGAAGACTTAGAGTCATCCAGATAGGTGTCAAAGCTTGCATCGACGTAAATCTTTACGACGGACTCTTTGTCACCTCCATAACTGAGATATAATTCCTTATTCCACTAAGGATAATTTTGACCGATGTTTAGTGATCCACTCCTAGATCACTATTGTACCCTCTTGCCAAACTCATGGTGAGGTACACAATAGGTCTAGTACACAGCATAGCATACTTTATAGAACCTATGACTGAGGCATAGGGAATGCCTTTTCATTCTCTTTCTATTTTCTGTAGTGGTCGGGTTTTGAGTCTTTACTCAACTTCACACCTTGCAACACAGGCAAGAACTCCTTCTTTGACTGTCCCATTTTGAACTACTCCAAAAAACTTGTCAAGGTATGTACTCATTGAAAAAATTTATAAAGCGTCTTGATCTATCTCTATAGATCTTGATGCTCAATATGTAAGCAGCTTCATTGAGGTCTTCCTTTGAAAAGCTCCTTTCAAACACTCCTTTATGCTTTCCAGAAAATTCTACATCATTTCCGATCAACAATATGTCATTCACATATACTTATCAGAAAGACTGTGGTGCTCCCACTCACTTTCTTGTAAATACGGGCTTCACCGCAAGTCTATATAAAATTATATGCTTTCATCAACTTAGAAAAGCGTATATTCCAACTCCGAGATGTTTTCACTAGTCCATAGATAGATCGCTGGAGCTTGCACATTTTGTTAGCGCCTTTAGGATTGACAAAACCTTCTTGTTACATCATATACAACTCTTATTTAAGAATACCATTAAGGAATGTAGTTTTGACATCCATTTGCCAGATTTCATAAAATGTGGCAATTGCTAACATGATTCGGACAAACTTTAAGCATCGATACGAGTGAGAAAATCTCATCGTAGTAAACATGTTGAATTTTTCAAAAACCCTTTTTGACAAGTCGATCTTGGTAGATAGTAACACTACTATCAGCGTCTGTCTTCGTCTTGAAAATCCATTTATTCTCAATGGCTTGCTGATCATCGGGCAAGTTCACCAAAGTCCACGCTCTGTTCTCATACATGGATTATGTTAGATTTCGTGGCCTCAAGCCATCTATCGGAATCTGGGCTCATCATCGCTTCCTCATAGTTCATAGGTTCGTCATGGTCAAGTAACATGACCTCCAGAACAGGATTACCGTACCACTTCCGTGCGGATCGTACTTTGGTCGACCTACGAGGTTCGGTAGTAACTTGATATGAAGTTTCATGATCATCATCATTAACTTCCTCACTAATTGGTGTAGGCATCACTGGAACTGATTTTAGTGATGAGCTGCTTTCTAATTTGAGAGAAGGCACAATTACCTCATCAAGTTCTACTTTCCTCCCACTCGCTTCTTTCGAGAGAAACTCATTCTCTAGAAAGTATCCACTCTTAGCAACAAAGATCTTGCCTTCGGATCTGTGATAGAAGGTGTACCCAACAGTTTCTTTTGGGTAACCTATGAAGACACACTTTTCCGATTTGGGTTTGAGCTTATCAGGCTAAAACTTTTTCACATAAGCACCGCAACCCCAAATTTTAAGAAACGACAGCTTGGGTTTCTTGCTAAACCACAGTTCATACGGTGTCGTCTCAATGGATTTTTAGACGGTGCCCTATTTAACGTCAATGCAACTGTCTTTAATGCATAACCCCAAAACGATAGTGGTAAATTGGTAAGAGACATTATAAATTGCACCATATCTAATAAAGCATGGTTACGACATTCAGACACACCATTATGCTGCGATGTTCCGGGTGGCGTGAGTTGTGAAACTATTCCACATTGTTTTAAATGAAGACCAAACTCGTAACTCAAAAATTCACCTCCATGATCAGATCGTAGAAACTTTATTTTCTTGTTACGATGATTTTCCACTTCACTCTGAAATTCTTTGAACCTTTCAAATGTTTTAGACTTATGTTTCATCAAGTAGATATACCCATATCTGCTCAAATCATTTGTGAAGGTCAGAAAATAACAATACCTGATACGTCTCCGTCGCATCTACTTTTCCAAACACTTTTGCCCTTGTTTTGGACTCTAACTTGTATGATTTGGATGGAACTAACCCGGACTGACACTGTTTTCAGCAGAATTGCCATGATCTTGTTTTATGTGCTGAAAAAAAAAGTTCTCGGAATGACCTGAAACTCCACAAATATCTTACAATAAATAATAAAAAATCCTCGCCAAAGATGAAGACCAGGGGGCCCACACCCTTGCCACTAGGGTGCCCCCCCAAGGGCGCGCCCCCTACCTCGTGGGCCACCTGGAGACCCCCCGACTCCAACTCCAACTCTATATAACTGCTTTCGGGGAGAAAAAAATAGGAGAGAAGAAATCATCACGTTTTACGATACGGAGCCGCCGCCAAGCCCTAAAATCTCTCGAGAGGGCTGATTTGGAGTCCGTTCGGGGCTCTGGAGAGGGGGATTCGTTGCCGTCGTCATCATCAACCATCCTCCATCACCAATTTCATGATGCTCACCACCGTGCGTGAGTAATTCCATCGTGGGCTTACTGGACGGTGATGGGTTCGATGAGATTCACCATGTAATCGAGTTAGTTTTGTTAGGGTTTGATCCCTAGTATCCACTATGTTCTGAGATTGATGTTGCTATGACTTTGCTATGCTTAATGCTTGTCACTAGGGTCCGAGTGCCATGATTTCAGATCTGAACCTATTATGTGTTCATCAATATATGGGAGTTCTTGATCCTATCTTGCAAGTCTATAGTCACCTATTATGTGTTATGATCCATTAACCCCAAAGTGACAATAATCGGGATACTTACCGGTGATGACCGTAGTTTGAGGAGTTCATGTATTCACTATATGCTAATGCTTTGTTCCGGTTCTCTATTAAAAGGAGGCCTTAATATCCCTTAGTTTCCATTAGGACCCCGCTGCCACGGGAGGGTAGGACAAAATATGTCATGCAAGTTCTTTTCCATAAGCACGTATGACTATATTCGGAATACATGCCTACATTACATTGACGAATTGGAGCTACTTCTGTGTCACCCTATGTTATGACTGTTACATGATGAACCGCATCCGGCATAATTATCCATCATTGATCAAATGCCTACGAGCTTTCCATATACTGGTTTACGCTTATTTACTTTCCCGTTGCTATTGTTACAATCACTACAAAATACCAAAAACATTACTTTGCTTTCGTTACTCTTTTGCTATCATTACCATCACTATCATATTACTTCGCAGATACTAAGTTTCTAGGTGTGGTTGAATTGACAACTCAGCTGCTAATACTTGAGAATATTCTTTGGCTCCCCTTGTGTCGAATCAATAAATTTGGGTTGAATACTCTACCCTCAAAAGATGTGCGATCCCCTATACTTGTGGGTTATCAATACCCTCCGCGAGCATCAACACTCATCGGACCGCATACATCAGTATGTATTATTTCCAATAAATTAGTGGCTCGCTCCATTCTTCCGGAGAACGAAGTCTATAGTCATCTTGCCTATGATGCATGGTTAGCAAGCATCAAGTGATTCATAATCAAGTGATTCCAAAAGCCCATTAGTATGGATTTCCTTCATGCACTTTACACCAATATGACCTAAACGGCAGTGCCACAAATTAAGTTGCACTATCATTATTAAATTTGTTTAGTTTGGCATCAATATTATGTGTATCACTATGATCGATTCAGTTGACCATTTACATTGGATGTAAGACCATAGAAGGTTTTATTCAGGTAAATAGAACAACAATTATTCTCTAACTTCAAATGAATAGCTTTATCGCAATAAACATGATCCAATAATATTTATGCTCAACACAAACACCAAATAACATTTATTCAGTTCCAATACTAATCACGAAGGTAGAGGAGTATGCGATGGTGATCTTATCAACCTTGGAGTATGCTCAACCTCGCCATCAACTAGTCTTTTTGTTCATTTTGTAACTCCTGTTTCAAGTTACTAATCATAGCAACTGAACCAGTATCAAATACCCAGGGGCTACTATGAACACTAGTAAAGTACACATCAATAACATGTATATCATATATACTTTTGTTCACTTTGCCATCCTTCTTATCAGCCAATTATTTGGGGTAGTTCCGCTTCCGGAGACCATTCCCTTTGCACTAGAAGCACTCAGTTTCAGGCTTAGGTCTAGCTTTGGGTTTCTTCATAGGAGTAAAAACTTCCTTGACGTTCTTCTTGAACTTCCCCTTCTTTCCTTTGCCCTTTTTCTTGAAAATAGTGGTCTTGTTAACCATCAACACTTGATGCTCCTTCTTGATTTCTACCTTTATCGATTTCAGCATTGCGAAGAGCTCGGGGAACTGTTTTCGTCATCCCTTGCATATTATAGTTCATCACAAAGTTCCAGTAACTTGGTGATAGTGACTAGAGAACTCTGTCAATCACTATCTTATCTGGAAGATTAACTGCCAGTTGATTCAAGCGATTGTAATACTCGGACAATCCGAGCACGTGCTCACTTGTTGAGCTATTCTCCTCCATCTTGAGGCAAAGTACATGTCAGAGGTCTCATACCTCTCGACTCAGGCATGAGTCTGAAATACCAATTTCACCTCTTGGAACATCTTATATGCTCCATGGCGTTCAAAACATTTTTGAAGTCCCGGTTCCAAGCCATAAAGCATGGAGCAGTAAACTATCAAGTAGTTATCATAACGAGCTTGTCAAACATTCATAACGTCTGTATCTGGTCCTGCAATAGGTCCGTCACCTATCGGTGCATCAATGACATAATTCTTGTGTGCAGCAATGAGGATAATCCTTAGATCATGGACCTAGTCCGCATCATTGCTACTATCAACTTTCAACTTAGCTTTTCTCTAGGAACATATCATAAATAAAACGGGGAAGCTATAGGCGAGCAATTGATCTACAACATAGATATGCAAATACTATCAGGACTAAGTTCATGATAAATTTAAGTTCAATTAATCATATTTGTCGTGGTCTTCTCACGGGGGGTGCAAGACAACATATGCCACAAGGTGGCTTCGTGTGAGGGCAAGACTGCTGCCGGAATATCCAGGGACGGGTATGCGAGTAGCACGCGCTAGTTTACCTAGGTTTGGGGCTCTCCGGAGAGATAACACCCCTACTCCTGCATGTCTGAGTATATGTGGTATATCTGGTACAGAGTGCTCCTGGAGTTGTATCTGAGGTCAGTGCCATAGGCATCTGGCCTCGTATATGCATGTGGCATGGTGGCCATTGCTCTTGGCCGAATGGGTGTGCTTGGGCTTGCTTGCCCGTAGGAGTGGATGGATGGATTGCTAGCTAGCTCTCTTGCTAGCTAGCTAGCTAGCTTGTGTGTGTGCGTGAGTGTGTCCATCCCCTGATGGATGGATGCGTGCCTATATATATAGGAGTTGGCATGGGTGGTAGTGGCTTTGGTTGTAAGCTACCTTGGGTAGCTTACAAGCCAAGCTATGTAGGCATGGCTAGTGGCATGGTGTATGTCATGCTTGTCCCCTGGGGTACTTTATAAATCAGTACCCAGGGGACACGGTACAATGTAGATGACGTCGCGGTATGGTCGTCCCGTCAGTGTCTCATCAGGCTGCAGTTGACTTCGGGCAGTCGGCCTGACGGAGGAGTCGGCAGCCAGCAGTCGGCCTGGTGGAGGAGTCGGCAGCCAGCAGTCGGCCTGGTGGAGCAGTCGGCAGCCAGCAGTCGGCCTGGTGGAGCAATCGGCAACCAGCAGTCGGCCTGGTGGAGCAGTCGGTAGCCAGCAGTCAGCCTGGTGGAGCAGTCAACAGCCAGCAGTCAGCCGCCGACCAGGTAGTTGGACTAAGGGGCTTTGCTAGCCCCGATGTCTTGAATTCTTGTCTCGCCGTCTTCGGGGTATCCGTGTCCAATTACTCCGACAGTAGCCCCCAAGCCTCTGGGCAACTTGGCAAAGTTGGGCAGAGGTTTTTTGGCGAGTGTTCATGGAAATGATCATGAAAAATACAAAGTTAGTCCACGCAGATATATCAAATGTTTGCTTTTAGCATTGCAAGTTTTATGCGGAGGGTGCCGACTCGGTTTCGTTCGAGCCCCCTTAATCGTTTTCGTGTTCCCTCCACTTCTTGGCTTGTGCTCTTGCTTGCCGGACAGCCGCTCTGCGGTCTGTAGCTGAGAGTGGGCCGCGAAGTGGACTGTACAGTACTCAGAGTCTGGGGGCAGATTCAACCGAGTAGATACTTGTAAAGGAAACAGTCGGATCGCCCGATCCATTTTTCTTCCCGGACATTTTCGCGTGGGTGGCCTCCAGCGTTCACTCTTGCTAGTCGGACAGCCGCTCTACGATCTGTGACTAAGAGTGGGCCTTTGGTACCGCGCACGGTACTAAGCCGTCTGCGGGAACTAACGTCTCAGGCCAAGCGGCCAGCCCCCGAGCCAATTCTGGCTAGCGCCGGGGTGAACAGTGATCCAACTGTAATAAAATGCGGAGACAGCCCTCGAGCATCGCTCGGGGTTATCCGTGATTGCGTGGTGCAAAAAATATGCGGTTGAGGAGCTCACATTCGTTTTTCGTGTAGCCGAGGCAGAGTTTTCTGAAGATAGCCGGCACGGCTCAACGCTTGCTGAGCGCGCCGGCGCACCCGCTCGGTGTAGCCTTCGGGCCTCCGGTCGATCAAGGAGGGTCCAGCCGGTCGGGCTTGACCGGCCAGGCGGCGAGCGGAACATGGCCGAGCCGTCTTGGCATAGCCGGCCAGGCGGCGAGGCGTCTGGCAGTGCCCTTTTCTTCTTTTTTCTCTTCTGTCAGCTGCTGGCAGCCAGACAAAACTCTTCTTTTGTCTCTTGTTTTTGTTTCTTGCAATCTTCCGTGGGGGCGCGCCAGCGCACCCGCTGGGTGTAGCCCCCGAGATACGGCCGACTACTGAGCAGTCGGGCCGGATCTCCCAGCAACTACTTTGTCTTTTTCCTCACAGGGGCATGTCAGCGCACCCCTGGGTATAGCCCCCGTGATTCGGGTCAACTGCTGAGCAGTCGGGTCGGATCTCCCAGCAACTACTTTTTCTTCTTCTTCGCGGGGGCGCGTCAGCGCACCCGCTGGGTGTAGCCCCCGAGATTCGGGTCGACTACTGAGCAGTCGGGCCGGATCTCCCAGCAACTACTTTGTCTTCTTCTTTTTCTTCTTCAGCCGGCTGGGCAGGCGGACCCCGACATAGCAGTCGGGCTCTTTGCAGCCGGCCAGGTAGCCAGCGGTCGGACGCACATCTCTCTCTCTCTCTCTCTCTCTCTCTCTCTCTCTCTCTGTATGGTCGTCGCGGTATGGTCGTCCCGTCGGTGTCTCGTCAGGCTGTAGTTGACTTCGGGCAGTCGGCCTGACGGAGGAGTCGGCAGCCAGCAGTCGGCCTGGTGGAGGAGTTGGCAGCCAGCAGTCGGCCTGGTGGAGTAGTCGGCAGCCAGCAGTCGGCCTAGTGGAGGAGTCAGCAGCTAGCAGTCGGCAGCCAGCAGTCGGCCTGGTGGAGCAGTCGGCAGCCAGCAGTCGGCCTGGTGGAGCAGTCGGCAGCCAGCAGTCGGCCTGGTGGAGCAGTCGGCAGCCAGCAGTCGGCCTGGTGGAGCAGTCAGCAGCCAGCAGTCAGCCGCCGGCCAGGTAGTTAACTGAGGGGCTTTGCTAGCCCCGATGTCTTGAATTCTTGTCTCGCCGTCTTCGGGGTATCCGTGTCCAATTACTCCGACAATATTACTTAAGAACTCCCACTTAGATAGACATCCCTCTAGTCATCTAAATGGTCACGTGATCCAAATAAACTAAACCATGTCCAGTCATCACATGAGATGGAGTAGATTTCAATGGTGAACATCACTATGTTGAACATATCTACTATATGATTCACGTTCGACCTATCAGCCTCAGTGTTCCGAGGCCATATCTGCATATGCTAGGCTCGTCAAGTTTAAACCGAGTATTCTGCATGTGCAAAACTGGCTTGCACCCGTTGTATGTGAATGCAGAGCTTAT
Organism: Triticum dicoccoides; assembly: GCF_002162155.2. Taxonomy (NCBI): domain Eukaryota; kingdom Viridiplantae; phylum Streptophyta; class Magnoliopsida; order Poales; family Poaceae; genus Triticum; species Triticum dicoccoides. The sequence goes on along the minus strand of NC_041390.1, from coordinate 413,938,811 downwards.
CACACCCGATCATCACGTGGTGTCTCAGCACAAAGAACTGTCGCAACAGTGCATATTCAGGGAGAACACTTATACCTTGAAATTTTAGTAAGGGATCATCTCATAATGCTACCGTCGTACTAAGTAAAATAAGATGCATAAAAGATAAACATCACATGCAATCAAAATATGTGACATGATATGGCCATCATCACCTTGCGCCTTTGATTTCCATCTCCAAAGTATCGTCATGATCTCTATCGTCACCGGAATGACACCATGATCTCCATCATCTTGATCTTTATCAATGTGTCATCACATGGTCGTCTCGCCAACTATTGCTTTTGCAACTATTGCTATCGCATAGCGATAAAGTAAAGCAATTACATGGCGCTTGCATCTTATGCAATAAAGAGTCAACCATAAGGCTCTTGACAGTTGCCGATAACTTCAACAAAAGATGATCATCTCATACAACAATTTATATCTCATCACGTCTTGACCATATCACATCACAACATGCCCTGCAAAAACAACTTAGACGTCATCTACTTTGTTGTTGCAAGTTTTACGTGGCTGCTATGGGCTTCTAGCAAGAACCGTTCTTACCTACGCATCAAAATCACAATGATTTTTCGTCAAGTGTGTTGTTTTAACCTTCAACAAGGACCGGGCGTAGTCAAACTCAATTCGACTAAAGTTGGAGAAACAAACACCCACTAGCCACCTATGTGCGAAGCATGACGGTAGAACCAGCCTCATGAACGCAGTCATGTAATGTTGGTCTGGGCCGCTTCATCCAACAATACCGTTGAATCAATGTATGACATGCTGGTAAGCAGCATGACTATTATCGCCCACAACTCTTTGTGCTCTGCAGATGCATATAACATCTACGCATAGACCTAGCTCGGATGCCACTGTTGGGGAACACAGTATTTCAAAAAAAATCCTACGATCATGCAAGATCTATCTTGGAGATGCATAGCAATGAGAGGAGAGAGTTTGTCTATGTACCATCATAGACCGAAAGCAGAAGCGTTTAGTAACGCAGTTGATGTAGTCGAACGTCTTCGCGATCCAACCGATCAAGTAGCGAACGCATGGCACCTCCACGATCTGCACACATTCAGCTTGGTGAAGTCCCTCGTACTCTTGATCCAGTTGAGGCCGAGGGTAAGTTCCGTCAGCACGACGGCGTGTTAACTATGATGATGAAGTTACCGACGTAGGGCTTCGCCTAAGCACTACGACAATATGACCGGGGTGTAAAACTATGGACGGGGGCACCACACACAGCTAAAGATCAACTTGTGTGTCTATGGGGTGCCCCCTTCCCCCGTATATAAAGGAGGGGAGGAGGAGGATGTCCGGCCACAAGGGGCGTGCCCAAAGGGGGGATTCCTACCCCTAGTACGAGTTGGTTTCCCCCTTTCCAAGTCCAAGTAGGAGAAGAAGGAAGGAGAGGAGAGGGAGAAGGAAAGAGGGAGGCACCACCCCCTCCCTAGTCCAGATTGGACCAGCCCATGGGGGGCGCGCGGCCTCCCCTTGTGGGCCTTATACCCTTTCCACTAAGGCCCATGAAGGCCCAATACGCCCCCCGGCGAATTCCCATAACTCTCCGGTACTCCGAAAAATACCCAAACCACTCAGAACCTTTTCGATGTCCGAATATAGCCTCCCAATATATCGATCTTTACGTCCCGACCATTTCGAGACTCCTCGTCATGTCCGTGATCTCATACGGGACTCCGAACAAACTTCGGTAATCAAATCTCATAACTTATAATACAAATCGTCATTGAACATTAAGCATGCGGACCCTATGGGTTCGAGAACTATGTAGACATGACCAAGACACATATCTGGTTAATAACCAATAGCGTAACCTGGATGCTCATATTGGCTCCTTCATATTCTACAAAGATCTTTATCGGTCAAATTGCATAACAATATAAGTTGTTCCTTTTGTCTTCGGTATGTTAGTTGCCCGAGATTCGATCATCAGTATCATCATACCTAGTTCAATCTCGTTATCGGCAAGTCTCTTTACTCATTTCGTATTGCATCATCCCGTAACTAACTCATTAGTCACATTGCTTGCAAGGCTTATAGTGATGTGCATTATCGAGAGGGCCCAGAGATACCTCTCCGACAATCGGAGTGACAAATCCTAATCTCGATCTATGCCAACTCAACAAACACCATCGAAGACACCTGTAGAGCATCTTTATAATCACCCAGTTACATTGTGATGTTTGATAGCACACTAAGTTTTCCACCGGTATTCGGGAGTTGCATATTCTTATAGTCGTAGGAACATGTATAAGTCATGAAGAAAACAGTAATAAGAAACTAAACGATCATAGTGCTAAGCTATTAGATGGGTCTTGTCCATCACATCGTTCTCTAATGATGTGATCCCGTTCATCAAATGACAACACATGTCTATGGTCAGGAAACTAAAACATCTTTGATTAACGAGCTAGTCAAGTGGAGGCATACTAGGGACACTCTGTTTGTCTATGTATTCACACATGTACTAGGTTTTCGGTTAATACAATTCTAGCATGAATAATAAACATTTATCATGGTATAAGGAAATATAAATAACAACTTTATTATTGCCTCTAGGGCATATTTCCTTCACTGCTTCTGCCCCATAGATTAGGGATAAGGGAGTCTGCCTGGTAGCTCGGTTAGGTGTCGTTCTGAGGGACCAGAGAACTACCGGCAGCTCCTCGATCCCCCGTCTGCCATGCTTCGTATCGAAAGTTCTCGTCTTGAGTCCACGAAGCACTTCAGCATTCGCCCTCTCAGCTTGTCCATTGCTCCGGGGATGTGCCATAGAAGCGAATGAGATTTTGCATCCGATGGTCCAGACATATTGCATGAAGGCGTGGCTCGTGAACTGGGTGTCGTTGTTTGTGATGATCCTTGCCGGAACCCTGAAACGACACACCAATTCTTTGAAGAAACTTGATAGCTGACTGAGCAGTGACCTTTCTCACGGCAGTCACTTGCGGCCACTTTGTAAACTTGTCGATAGCGACGAACAAGAATTCAAAGCCCCTGATTGCTCAGGGGAAGGGGCCGAGGATATCAAGCCCCTAGACCGAAAATGGCCATGATAAAGGGATTTTCAAAAGGGCTTGGGCAGGCAGGTGTGTTTTCTTGGAATGGAACTGACAGGCTTCACATTTCATGACGAGCTCAACTTCATCTTCGAGGGCTATGGGCCAATAGTATCCTTGCCGAAATGCTTTCCCAACTAATGCCCTTGATCCAATGTGTGAGCCACACATTCCTCTGTGAATCTCAGCCATCAGTTCCTTTCCATGCTCCCGGCAAACATACTTCAATTTCACACCATTGGGCATCCTTCTGTATAGAGTGTCATTGACAAACTGATACATACTGGCCCTCTGGGCTACTCTTTCAGCTTCATCATGATTTCTAGGGAGTTCTCCGGTTTGGAGGAAGCGGACAATGTGCCTTGCCCAAGTGGGAGCCAGAGGCTCGGCAACAAGGACTAGCGGCACCTCCTCGGCTGCAGGAGCACCAGCCTCGTTCGCAGGGTCCATAGGCCCGGCTGTAGGGGTAGTCCGGCAGGCTGTGAGGAGTTGTTTCCGGTAGGGTCTCGGCCGGGAGCGCATGGCTCTGCCGGGAGAGGCTTACCGTAGTCCATGTCGTGGTTCTAAGTCTAACAGTAATGTAGGGGGGGTAAGTATGGAGAGGCAAGATCTTAGCTATGGAGAAGTTGTAAGCACACGAGGTTTACGAGTTCAGGCCCTTCTCGAAGGAAGTAATAGCCCTACGTCTCGGAGCCCGGAGGCGGTCGACTGGATTATGCGTGTACGGTTTACAAGGGTGCGAACCCTTTACACTGAGGAGGGGGGTGGCTTATATAGAGTTCGCTGGACCCCTCCGGCCCTCAGTTTTGTAGGGTTTTAAATACATTAAGGTCGGGCATTACTGGTAACGCCCCTAATAAAGTGCTATGATGACCATAAAGGCTACTTAATAACCGACCGTTAGCATGCGGAGTGCCTTTAGGTCTCCTAGCCGTCGAGTGGTTTGGTCTTGGTCGAGTGATCGCTTCTTGGTCAAGTGTCTTCGAGTCTGTCTAGTGGAACACCTCCAAGTCGATTGAAAGGTGATTTCTTCTAGAGATGTCCTTGGGTAGGGCAGTTTGGACAGGTCCATGACCCTACCCTAGGTACATAGCTTCGTCATTAGCCCCCGAATGGATCGAGGTTTGAGTGGGGAAGGAGTTGAGAATTTTCCTGACTCATTTTTCATGCCATGAGCATATCTGGTTTCGGATCAATGAATCCTGAGTGATGGCAACAACTTCCTTTTCAGTCACCTTGATCCATTCTTAGCTTTTTGCCGAGTGAGTTTCTTTACTTAAAAGGCTTCGAGTGATGGTGCGGAGGAGATCTTCGGTCTGACAAGTTGTTCTGCTGCCCACAGATTTCACGGGATCCGAATTTTGGGAAGCGTGCGGGACGGGGGAAGCCGCAGTAATCGGATGGGATAGAGCGGAGCTGCCTCGATCCCCGCGCCACCTTTTTCGCCACGTGTCATGCGCGCGATTGTTACGGGATTTGACAGGGCCGTCCGGGCCTACCAGTCAGCCACTCGGAAGCGGCCTCATATAAGGCGTCGGACCGGGGTCTCTTCGAACAGTGCGTCCCCATTATCTCTTCTCCTCTTCACGCTCCCTCACCGCCCTCGCTCTCGCCCCAGCGCCACCGCTCCATACGCATTTCGCCGGCGACAATGGGGAAGGAGAAGACGGCGGCTCTAGAGCGGGCGAAGAAGCCGATGGCGAGGTCGAAGGGGAAGGTGACCAGTCGGGGTGGATCCTCCTCGCGAACCGGCCTGCCGAAGGGCTGGATCCAGGGCGACTGGATCCGCTCAACGATCACACAAGAAGACCTCGAGGACCTAGCCGAAGGAGGGCTGATCCCCTATGAATCGGCGCGGCTCCCGGGGAAGGAATCCGAGCCGCAACCTCGGGAGGGTGAGCGCATTCTTCTTGCCACCCACGTCGACCGTGGATTTTCCTTGCGTCCTCACCCTTTCTTTCGGGGATTTCTGAACTTCTTTGGGGCAGAACTCCACCACTTCACTCCCAACACAATCGTTTATCTCGCCACTTTTGTTTCTTTGTGTGAGAATTTCCTGGGTTGTCGACCTCATTGGGGCCTTTTCAAGCACATTTTCACTTGTCGCTCCTAGACGGTGAAAAAAGCTAATCCGAGTGACGAGAGGACTCAAGTGATTCAGATGTGTGGGGGTCTTGGTGTCCAAATGAGAGGGAAAAGCTCCTTTACGGCCATGATTCTTCCCGACTCAGTTCGCGGATGGCAGTCGACCTGGTTTTACTGCAAAGACCGGAACGCCAGGGCAGTCGACTGGCCTCCCTCCTTTCACCATGGACCGAGTGAGGAAACCCTCCCCTTTGAAGGTGCTCCCGGAGGAGAAGGCACAGGTGAGGGTGCTGGTAGAGCGAGTGGTCCAGCTTATCCGTGACGGGGTCACTGGTATGGATCTCTTGGAGGTCTTCCTTCAGCAGCGCATCCAGCCTCTTCAAGCCCGAGACCATCCGATGTGGATGTATTCGGGTCTTGAAGACTCCACTCGGATTCACCCGGAGGAGGTCGATGACGACACACTGGAGAAGTGGCTGTCAGGCATGACCGGAAACATGGACAACCCCAGGGGAGCCAGGAGAGTTCCTCCACTCGACCAGTCTCATGTACCAGAGAAGGTCCGATTCTGAGTTTTTGTTTGTAGTCTGAATTCACTCGCGCAGCTGCCTATATCGAGTCGACTGACTTTGTTCTTCCCGCTTTCTTTCAGGCCATTATTGAAATGTATTCAATGCCCAACGGAGAGCAAGAGCAGGACCCGGAAGGAGAAGCGAGCGGCAGCGACAGTGGCGAATGGGAGTCTGACGGTAGAGGAGACAAAGAAAGCAACGATCCAAGTGACGAAAATAAGTCGAGTCGCCTCCTCGCAGGGAGAGGCGGTCCAAACTTGACCAAGAACGACCAAGCGCCCGTGAAAAGGCGATGGCTCAAGCTGGTCAGTCTTCAAAGCGTCCTCGGACCTCTTCGCCAATTCCGAGTGAAAAAGCGTCAAAGCATCCCAAAGTCGCAGAGCCGAAGCTTCGGAAGGCGTTGTTGAAGATTAAGATTGACATCCCCATCGCTTCCGCGTGAGCGTCTCCCTTCATATTTACTCGACGCTCTGTGCTGTTTGTTTTTCTTCTTTTAACCGGACAAACTTTGGAACTATCAGCGCTGCTACTTCCGGGACCTCAGCTTACAGGGACGATGACGAGGTGATGGAGGATGCGGTCACTTCTAATCTGGGTATGATTTCTGCCATACTGTATTTATTTTGGTCGATTCAACTGCAATGTGTACCATTGGGTGATGTGATTTTGTCGATTGAAGTTTGAATAGCCCCTAACATTATTGACCTCCCTGATGATGATGAAGAGCCCGAGAGGCCTTTGATGAGGAAAAATAGGCAAGCTCCTGCGAGCGAGGTGCCACAATCGACGCCGAGGGCGGAGCCAGTCATTCAGGACGCTGGCGACGCCAATCGGGGTTCTGTTACCTTCGCCGTGCCATTGTCGAGTGCCTTGCCTTCCTCATCGACTGCTCAGGCCCCTGTCAACCCGCCTTCAATTTTTGCGACCCATCATGTCCCAGAGGACGAGGTGAATGCTGCCAGGGAAGCCATACGCCAGGCGGGCATTATGATGGAGAAGATGAAGACGGTGCGGGATGCCAGCCAAGCCGCTTACGATGCCAGCTCGGCTCTGCAAAGCAACGTTCAGGTTAGTTGGTCGCCGCTTGTTCTGTTAGGATATGCTATCTGAAGACTCTTTCCAAAAAATCTTCGCATCTGTACACCCACTGGGTGATTCGGTTGAATTTTTGAACTAGTGGGGGCACGCTGAGTGCACCCACTGGGTGTAGTCCCCGAGACTACGGTGGACTGCTTGCAGTCGACTGTAGTCTTTGCATTTTATCGAGTGTAAGCCGAGCTGGTAGTTCGTCTCTTCCACTCGATCTAGTCGAGTGGGATTAGAACCGGTGGGGCACGCCAAGTGCACCCAGTGGGTGTAGTCCCCAAGACCGTGGTCGACTGCTGGCAGTCGACTGTGGTCTGAGTTCTACTTTCTCTCCCCCTTTTTTTACTCCCTGCACTCGACTCCGGCGGGCCGGTCGAGTGGGATCAGAACCTGTGGGGGCACGCAAAGTGCAACCACTTGGTGTACTCCCCGAGACTATGGTGGACTGCGGGTAGTCGACCGTAGTCTTAGTACTTATTGTCTTTGTCGTTTTTCGCTGTAAAATAACTTCTCCCCTTTGATTTCACAAATCTTGTGATCTTGGAGCTCGCTTTGCTGACTTGGAGAAACAGCAGATCCAACTGAACCTTGACTTGGAGCTGGCCAAGACAGAACTGCAAAAGGTCAAGGACGGCGCCACTGGTAAGACGAGTTTGTCGACTGGTCTGTCTTAGGCTTGAGTACCCTTCTGCTATTTCTGAATCAATCATCATTTCTTTGCAGAAAAACTAAGAGAAGCTCTGGCGAAGAAGGATTAGGATTTGGCTGCTGCTTGAAAGGAGGCTGACGACAGGACCGCTCTGGCTAAACAGAAACTGGCTTCGGTCGGCCAGTTGGAAGAAGAGAACACCAAGCTGAAATCTGCTCTGAACGAAGCCAACAAGGAGTGCTCGCGCTGGAAGAAGGAGAACCTCAACCTGGGCGAGAAGATGGAAGGCATCGCTCGCAGGAGGGACGATCTGGAGAGCTATCTGAGGAGCCTTGCCAAGAAGTTGTTCATCAAGCTTTAAGGTGCACATTTTGTTCCGACTGATTTTTTTTTTGTCGACTCAGCATATGAAACTGCCATGAATCTGCTCCGACTGGAATCCGCATCGACGGTGTCATGGACTACTTGGCTCGACCAAAGGTCGCCATGTCACGGATCGACCCAGCACTTTGGCCAGAGGCCACGCTCCAAAATGATCTTGAGTCCCTGATGACTAGACTTAATGACATCCCTGACCGAGTGCAGGAGTGGAAGAAGTCTTCTGCCAGGTGTGGCGCTGATGTGGCTCTGTCTTTGGTTCACGTCCATTGCAAGGAGGTGCGACAAGATAAGCTGGCAGGAATCAAGGTCGCCAACACCCAGAAGCATGACTTCCGATCTTTTATGGAGGCTTTCATCGCTGCAGCCACTCGGATCGCCGATGACGTCGACTTAGACGAGTTCGCCAAGCCTGCTAGTCCTCCTCCTGCGGAGTGAACAAACTTTTATGCCTCACCTTGAATTTGCCTCGGAATGCCGAGTGGTTTTTGTAACTGTTAACTATTTCGGGCCGAATGCCCGAGCACTTCGATCTGTGGTCCGGAACCTTTAGGATTTATCTGAACTTGTTTATCGTGAATATCTTCATGAATCCCCTGCTGAGTGAACCCGTTCTTTATTCGAGACAACTTTTGTATTTGTAGCGCAGCTCCAAAGGAGAAGGAAGCAGTCGACCCACGCCTTGTTGTCCTTGCGGGTCAGCGATGGAGTGCGCATTGTATTTGTGGCGAAGCTCCTCGAGAGAAGGTGGCAGTCGACCCGCACCTCGTTACTGCAGAGCGGGATGGAGCGCACATTGTATTTGTGGTGAAGCTCCCAAGGAGAAGGTGGCAGTCGACCCGCACCTCGTTACTGCAGAGTGGGATGGAGCACACATTGTATTTTTGGCGAAGCTCCCCAGGAGAAGGTGGCAGTCGACCTGCGCCTCGTCGTCCTTGAGGGTTGAGATGTGTTTCATACTTAGGCGAGTACTGGACTGCAGCTAAGCTCCCGAGTGGGACGTTTGCTCTCCACTCGATGGGATTTTTTAAACACTTAGGCGAGTACCGGACTGCAGCTAAGTCTCCGAGTGAGAAAACTTAGGTGAGTACTGGACTGCAGCTAAGCCCCCGAGTGGGAGGATTGCTCTCCACTCGGTAGGATTTTTTGCAAACTTAGGCGAGTGCCAGACTGCAGCTAAGTCTCCAAGTGAGAAGACTCAGCCGAGTACTGGACTGCAGCTAAGCCCCCGAGTGGGAGGATTGCTCTCCACTCGGTAGGATTTTTTTCAAACTTAGGCGGGTGCCGGACTGCAGCTAAGTCTCCGAGTGAGAAGACTTAGGCGAGTACTGGATTGCAGCTAAGCCTCCGAGTGGGAGGATTGCTCTCCACTCGACATGATTTTTTTCAAACTTAG
>NC_041390.1:413874506-413929150 GCF_002162155.2 Triticum dicoccoides | reverse complement strand
AACTTAGGCGAGTGCCGGACTGCAGCTAAGTCTCCGAGTGAGAAAACTTAGGCGAGTACTGGACTGCAGCTAAGCCCCCGAGTTGGAGGGTTGCTCTCCACTCGGTAGGATTTTTTTTCAAACTTAGGCGAGTGCCGGACTGCAGCTAAGTCTCCGAGTCAGAAAACTTAGGCGAGTACTGGACTGCAGCTAAGCCCCCGAGTGGGAGGGTTGCTCTCCACTCGGTAGGATTTTTAAATACTTAGGCGAAACGGGTTCGCAGCTAAGCCCCCGAGTGGGAGGCCGGCTCACCACTCGGTAGGAAATTATTTTTACAAACTTAGGCGAAGCGGATTCGCAGCTAAGCCACCCACTGGGGGATTTCTACGCAAACAAAAACAATAACAATCATTGAGAAAATAATAACGCTCTTGTCTTTGATAAATAAACTACAAGAGTTTTTTTCTTATTACATCTCATCCGAGTGAGAATTCAAGTATAAAAGGGGCGGAGAAGCTCCGCATTCCAGACTCGTGGCTCATCAATCTGGCGATCGACATTATGGAGGTGATACGCTCCATTGTGGAGGACTCTGGTGACTATGAAGGGGCCTTCCCAAGTAGGAGCGAGTTTCTGTGGTTTCTGTTGATCCACTCGGAGGACTAAGTCTCCTTCTTGGAAGGCTCGACTCTTCATATTTCTGGCATGAAATCGACGCAAGTCTTGCTGATAGATGGTCGATCGGATCATGGCCATTTCTCTTTCTTCTTCTAGGAGGTCGACTGCGTCCTACCGGGCTTGTTCTGCTTCTTCTTCAGAGTAGAGCTCGACTCGAGGGGCGTTGTGAAGCATGTCACTCGGCAAGACTGCTTCGGCTCCATAGACCAGAAAGAATGGGGTTCTTCCGGTCGATCGGTTCGGGGTCATCCTCAATCCCCAAAGAACTGATGGAAGCTCATCGACCCATGCACCTGCTGCGTGCTTGAGATCGCGCATCAATCGAGGTTTCAGTCCTTTGAGAATTAGACCGTTTGCTCTTTCCGCCTATCCATTCGACTGAGGGTGAGCGACCGAAGCATAGTCGACTCGCGTGCCCTGAGAGGCGCAAAAGGCCCTGAATTTGTCGGAATCGATGTTTGACCCATTGTCAGTGATGATGCTGTGCGGAACTCCATATCTGAATATCAACTCTCTGATGAAACTGATAGCAGTGCAAGCATCAAGATTCTTGATAGGCTTAGCTTCAATCCATTTGGTGAACTTGTCGACTGCTACTAGCACATGAGTGAAGCCGCTCCTGCCCGTTTTCAGTGGTCCAACCATGTCCAGCCCCCAAACAGCGAAGGGCCACACGAGTGGAATGGTTTTCAGAGCTGACGCAGGCTTGTGCGACATATTGGAGTAATACTGACATCCTTCACATTTATCGACTATCTCTTTTTCCATTTCATTGGCCCTTGGCCAGTAAAATCCCGCTTGGTATGCTTTAGCCACAATGATCTGAGAGGACGCATGATGACCACAGGTCCCCTAGTGGATATCATCAAGGATCATCTGACCTTCTTCTGGTGTTATACACTTCTGACTGACTCCAGTCACGCTTTCCCTATACAATTGTCCCTTTATGACTGTAAAGGCCTTGGATCGACGGACGATCTGTCGAGCCTCTTCTTCGTCCTCTGGGAGCTCTTTCCTTAGGATGTACGCGGTGTAAGGTACTGTCCAGTCGGGAGTGATGACCAAGACTTCCATGATCAGGTCGACCACAGCTGGAACTTCAACTTTAGTCGGATCCGTGGCACTTTTTGGCTGCGGGGCCTCTTCAGTGAAAGGATCCTCCTGAACTGATGGTGTGTGGATGTGTTCCAAAAACACATTGCTGGGAATGGCCTCTCTTTTGGAACCTATTTTTGCCAAATCATCAGCTGCTTGATTTTTCAGTCGGGGTATGTGATGAAGCTCTAACCCCTCGAATTTCTTCTGCAGCTTTCTCACTGCATTGCAATAACCTGTCATGGCTGGACTTCCGACGTCCCATTCCTTCATCACCTGATTAACCACCAAATCTGAGTCGCCATAGACCATGAGGCGACGGACGCCGAGTGAAATGGCTATGCACAACCCATATAAAAGTGCTTCATATTCCGCCTCATTATTGGAGGAATCAAAGTGGATTTGAAGAACATATCTGAGCTTATCTCCTCGGGGGGAGACCAATACCACCCCGGCACCGGAACCATTCAGCATTTTGGAACCGTCGAAGAACATGGTCCAATGCTCCGAGTGAACCTGAGTCGGCAGTTGCTGTTCAATCCACTCGGCGACGAAATCTGCTATTGCCTGGGACTTGATAGCTTTCTTTGCCTCGAACTTGATATCTAGAGGAAGGAGTTCAATTGCCCATTTTTCCACTCGACCAGTTGCATCTCTGTTATGCAGGATCTCTGACAACGGAGCATCGCTGACGACTGTAATGGAATGATCAAAGAAGTAGTGAGCAACTTTCTTTGTGGTCATATAAATCCCATATACAAGCTTCTGATAATGAGGATATCTTTGCTTCGACGGGGTCAAAACATCAGAAATATAATATACTGGGCGCTGAACTTTGAAGGCTTTTCCTTCTTATTCCCGCTCGACCGTAAGTACCATACTGACGACTTGTCCCGTGGCTGCAATGTAAAGCAACAAAGGCTCCATGTTGATTGGGACAACAAGCACCAGCTGGGTGGAGAGCAGAGCTTTGAGCTCTGCAAACACTGCATCAGCTTCGGGAGTCCACTCGAACTTGTCGGACTTCTTCATCAATCGGTAAAGAGGCAATGCCTTTTCATCGAGACGGGATATGAATCGACTTAAAGCGGCCAAGCAACCAGTAAGCTTCTGGACGTCGTGCACTCACACATGTCTTTTCACTCGGAGTATAGTACCGTCTTTTTCTGGATTGGCGTCGATTCCCCATTCGGAAATGAGAAAACCGAGTAATTTTCCGCCAGGAACTCCGAATGTTCACTTTGATGGATTAAGCTTGATATCATACCTCCTGAGGTTGGCAAAGGTTTCAGCAAGGTCAGCCAGCAGGTCGGAACCCTTCTGTGACTTGACCACAATGTCATCCATGTATGCTTCCACATTCCGACTGATTTGAGTGAGCAAACACTTCTGAATCATCCTCATCAATGTGGCTCCGGCATTCTTGAGGCCGAACGGCATGGTAACATAACAGAAGCACTCGAATGGAGTGATGAAAGCTGTTTTGATCTCGTCAGGTCCATACAGATGGATCTGATGGTACCCGGAATAAGCGTCTAAAAAAGACAGTCACTCACATCCCGTAGTCGAGTCGACTATCTGATCAATGCGGGGGAGAGGAAAATGATCTTTCGGGCAGGCCCCATTGATATGTTTAAAGTCAATGCACATGCGAAGTGACTTGTCCTTCTTGGGGAACATGACAACGTTGGCGAGCCACTCGGAGTGGTAGATTTCTCGGATGAACTCAGCTGCCAAGAGCCGAGCCACCTCTTTGCTAATAGCCTTTCTCTTCTGGACGGCGGACCGTCGGAGATGTTCCTTGATAGGCTTTACTTTTGAATCAACTCTTAGGTGGTGCTCAGCAAGCTCCCTGGGAACACCCGGCATGTCAGAAGGCTTCCATGCGAAAATGTCCCAGTTCTCACGGAGGAACTGGATGAGCGCTTCTTCCTATTTGGAGTCGAGTGTTGTTGAGATATGAGTTGGAGCAGCGCTGGGATCGGTCGGGTGGATGTGAGCTGTCTTCGTTTTGCCAGACGACTGAAAAGTTGATTCTGTGGCGGGCTTCTTGGCTCGCAACAAATCACTCAGGTCTGCAGTCTTCTGGTATTCCTGCAGCTCCACCACTACCATCTGAGCATCAGCGATCTTTGAACCTTTCTGAAAACACTCTTCCGCTTTCTTCCGATTGCCCGTAATAGTGATCACACCTTTGGGGCCAGGCATCTTCAACTTGAGATACACATAACATGGTCGGGGCATGAAGGGTGCATAAGCCGGCCTGCCCAAAATAGCGTGATAGGCGCTTTGGAAGTCTACAACTTCAAACGTCAAATTTTCTTTGCGGTAATTCTTGGAATCACCGAAAACCACATCAAGAGCAATATGGCCGAGTGATTTAGCCTTCTTCCTAGGAATGACTCCATGGAAACTCATGTTGTTGGTACTGAGTCTGGACATCGGAATGCCCATCCCTTTCAACGTCTCAGCATATAATATGTTTAAACCACAGCCACCATCCATCAAGACTTTGGTCAGTCGAGTGCCTTCAACAACTGGGTCGACCACCAAAGCTTGCCTCCCAGGGGTGGCGATGTGCGTTGGGTGATCGGACCGGTCGAATGTTATGGCAGTCTGAGACCACTTCAGATAACTGGGTGTCGCCGGAGCAACCATATTCACCTCTCGGTTGATAACTTTCAGTCGACTTTTGCTTTCAACATCAGCAAAAATCATCAGGGTGGAATTGACCTGAGGGTATCCATCGTCACTATCTTCCTTGTCCTCAACTTTGTCCGACTCCTTTTCCTTATCTTTGGGATGTTGCCCTAGAACTGCTGGATCAAGAGTTGACACTGCCGAGTGGTATGTTTCGGGTGAATGAAATTACCCTCTTCATCTTTCTTGGTGTGGACGAGACATGGCAAATCCAACACATCATTACCGTCCTGGTCTTTAACTTTCTTGGGGTTCCAAGGTCCTTTGGATTTCCCTTTAAACTTTCCTTGGGTTACAGCCAAGGCTTCCCCAGGAGCAGCTGGCTTGGCTTTCCGCTTCTGTTTCCGATTGGAATTTCCTCCGGTTTCTTGGGCGACTGACTTGAGCTTGCCACTCCTGAGTTGATCCTCATCTTCACCATTAGCGTACTTGGTGGCAACCTCCATCATCCGATTGAGAGACATATCTCCGGTCTGACCGAATTTCAGATTCAGTTCTCTGTACTTGACACCTTCTTTGAAGGCACAGACTGCTTGGTGGTCAGGCACATTCTCCACCGTGTGATGTAACGTGATCCATCTCTGGATGTAATCCCTCAAAGTTTCATTCGGCTTCTGCACGCAAGACCGCAGTTCCGTCAGCCCTGCCAGTCGCTTGCATGTTCCTTCGAATGTGGTGACAAACACTCGGGCGAGATCTTCCCAAGTGTAAATGATGTTGGGTGCTAACTAGTTCGGCCACGCCCTGGTCGAGCCCTCTAACATGAGAGGCAGGTGCTTCATGGCCACTTCGTCATTGCCGCCGCCAATCTGGACGGCCACTCGATAGTCTTCAAGCCAAGTATCGGGCTTGGACTCACCAGTGAACTTACTGACTCCAGTCGCCAACCTGAAGTTGGGAGGAATCACAGCGGCCCTGATGGCTCTACTAAAGCACTCTGGCCCCGAAGCATGTGCTCTGCTACTGGTAGGTGCATCTCTATCATGACCTTCTCGGTGAGCTATGTTCCTGTCGACCAAACCTTGAACGAGAATGGATCTCGCATCAAATCCTGGCTCCCTGGAGTCGACTGGAATCCTTCGCCCAACACTACGATGGCGCTTGTCATCTTACTGTCGAGGCGCAAATGACCCGCTCCTCGGGGGAGGGTTGGGCACTCGACGTCGATCGTCACGATTGAATCGGTAGTCATATTTCTCACGGTTCCCGTACTAATTACGCCGGTCCCCACGTCCCTCACGCCTCGGGGGCGATCTTGGGCTATGAGCCGACTGGACTGTGTCCGCAGCAACGGATCTGCTGTGAATCCTGTTCCGCGACTGAGAAATAGTGGAATTCTGGTCTCGTGCTACCCGGAGTAATGCTCTGATCTGCAGCAAGCCTCTACCAGCCTCCGACTGGGAAGGCTGAATCGACTCTGCTACACGGGCTGCAGCTGCTAAATTCTGAATCGGAGTTCGATATACCTGTGGGGGCGGAAAGAGCTGACGTCGACTGGATTCGGGAATCCGTTGTCGCGCACGCTCGTCGAGTGCTCGCTGGAGGTTCTCCAGTCGAGTGCGCTCGGCCAAGTTTGCCAGGCGCGCGTCCTCCAAGGCACGAGCCTCGGGGGTTTCTCCGACGATAGGAGTGTGCAGTGCATCCATGTTCTGGCGACGAAGTTCTTCTCTCTGAAGCGACGTGAGAGGCTCGGGGAGATATTCCTCATGGGGAAGCGACGGGTCGCCTCCACCCGCGCCTTCGTCGGTGCGGGGAAAACCGGGAGGACTGGGCGGTCCATCGACCATCAGAACCTCCGCCGCCGGATCACTGCTGTCGCACTCGGGCTGTCTCTGTAGAGCCAGTCGACAGATCGAACAGGCCATAGAGGGATTCATCGGGCTCGATCGCCGCGACTTGAGGGGTGGCCGACTGGCGTGCCACCGCGTGTCTCACCCGCCGTTGAAGTCTCGACCGACCGGAGCGCTTGCGCCGGCGGGAAACAGGGAGGGAGGACAACTCAGGAGCCGACCGGTAGGGGGTCAACGGTTGCCGCAAGAGAACGCCGCGGACGCACGCGCTAAAGTGCATTGCTCCGCGGGCGGGGAGTGCTTCCACGTCGAGCGGAGCCTCCTGAAGCCAAGCGGATTCGTCGGTGATGAACGTGAGCACGCCCAGACGGATCTCGCGGCCCTCCACCAAAACTCCGCTGGAAACCATGATGATTTGGATCGAAAAAGATCGCAACTCCTCCAACAAATCGCTAAAACACCTGCCCCACGGTGGGCGCCAACTGTCGTGATTCTAAGTCTAACAGTAATGTAGGGGGGTAAATATGGAGAGGCAAGATCTTAGCTATGGAGAAGTTGTAAGCACACGAGGTTTACGAATTCAGGCCCTTCTCGGAGGAAGTAATAGCCCTACGTCTGGGAGCCCGGAGGCGGTCAACTGGATTATGCGTGTATGGTTTACAAGGGTGCGAACCCATTACACTGAGGAGGGGGGTGGCTTATATAGAGTTCGCCGGACCCCTCCGGCCCTCAGTTATGCAGGGTTTTAAATACATTAAGGTCGAGCGTTACTGGTAACGCCCCTAATAAAGTGCTATGATGACCATAAAGGCTACTTAATAACCGACCGTTAGCATGCGAAGTGCCTTTAGGTCTCCTGGCCGTCGAGTGGTTTGGTCTTGGTCGAGTGATCGCTTCTTGGTCGAGTGTCTTCGAGTCTATCGAGTGGAACACCTCCAAGTCGATTGAAAGGTGATTTCTTCTAGAGATATCCTTGGGTAGGGCAATTTGGACAGGTCCATGACCCTACCCTAGGTACATAGCTTCGTCACTCCATCTTTCTCCTTTTCCGGGCCATTGTGGCTGGTGATACGGAGGGTTGAGAGAGATGGATAACAAAAGTTCCTGGTTCCACATGAAACTTCTGCAGAACACACTTTGACAGGTGATCAGCTATGCTGTTTTCCACATGGGGCACGTGCTCTGTTTGCAGCCTGTCAAAGTGCTCCTCCAATCTCCTTACTTCCTCAACGTATGCTTCCATCAATGGGCTTTGGTAATCCTTGTCGACTTGTCTCACCACAAGCTGTGAATCTCCTCGAATGATCAGCTTCTTAATTCCCAATTCTGTTGCAATCCTGAGCCCGGCAAGGAGCCCTTCATACTCTGTTGTATTGTTGCTGGCTTCTTCCCAGGCAAAGTGCATCTGTACGACATACTTCAAGTGCTCCCCAGAGGGGGAAACAAGAAGCACGCTAACCCCTACTCCTTGTAGGGAAAAAGGCACCATCAAAATACATAATCCATTCTTGGGGGGGATTCCTTGCCGAGGAAAGCTGTCTTTGTCCATTCCTTATCAGGGGTTGGCATCCATTCTGCAATAAACTCTGCCAATGCCCTGCTCTGAATGGTTGAAGTGTTCTCAAACTTCAAAACAAATCTGGATAACTCCAAAGCCCATTCCACTATTCTGCTAGTTCCCTCAAGGTTTCGGAGTATCCTTTGCAATGGGAAACGAGTGACAACCGTGATCTCATCGGCTTGGAAGTAGTGGTGCAGTTTCCTTGAGGCTATAATGATACCAAAGATCAACTTTTGCACGCCAGAGTATCTCGATCTAGCTCCGTGTAATAAGGAGATGATGAAGTACAGTGGGTGCTGCACCACTTTCTTCCTTGCCGTGTCCTTGGGGTCGCTCTCGTTGTCGTGCTCACCAATGTCCTAATCCTTTTCTGACTCTGCCGTGATCTGGTCACTTTTTGCTGCATCCACCTCTTGCTGCACCACCAAAGATGCACTGACTACTTGATTGGTTGCCGCCAAGTATAGCAACAATGGTTCTTGAGGTCTGGGTGCAACCATGGTTGGCACAGATGATAGGTAGGCTTTCAACTCTTGCAGAGCTGCATCTGCTTCCGGGGTCCACTTCATCGGTCCCGCCTTCTTCAAAACCTTGAAGAATGGCATGGCACGCTCGGCATACTTGGAGATGAATCTGCTCAGTGCCGCAACACATCCCATCAAGCGGATCACATCCTTAACTATCCTTGGCGCTTGGATCTGCTCAATGGTCTTGATATTGTCGGGTTGGCTTCGATCCCCGATGGGATACGAAGAACCCAAGTAGCTTGCTGGAGGGAACACCAAACATGCACTTCTCCGGATTAAGCTTCAGATTGATCTTGCACAGATTGGGAAATGTCTCTTCCAAATCCTGGATGAGGGTGGCCTTATCCTTGGTCATGGCCACAATATCATCCATATAGGCTTCTATATTTCTATGCAGTTGTGGCTCAAAACCAACCTAGACTGCCCTTGGAAAAGTGGACCCGGCACTCTTTAATCGGAATGACATACGGACAAAGCAGTACATACCACATCGAGTGATGAACGATGTCTTCTCCTCATCTTCCTTAGATGAAGATCTGATGATATCCTGAATTTGCATCCAAAAAGGAGGGAAAATCACATCCCGAAGTAGAGTCCACGATCTGGTCGATGCGCGGCAAGGGAAATGGTCCTGGGTCCTTCGGGCAAGCTTTCTTGAGGTCTGTGAAGTCAATGCAAAGCCTCCACTTCCCATTAGCTTTCCAAACCACTACTGGATTTGCCAACCATGTTGGATGCAATACTCCTCTGACCAAACCAGCTGCTACCAACTTATTGATCTCTTCGGCAATGAACTGCTGCCTCTCCAAGGCCTGCTTCCGCATTTTCTATTTGACAGGACAGACATGTGGGCAGACAGGAAGGTGGTGCTCAATTACCTCCCTAGGAACACCAGGGATATCACATGGTTGTCAAGAGAACACATCGATGTTCGCTCGCAGAAAGGCGACGAGCGCGCTTTCCTATTTGTCATCAAGGGTGGCGCTGCTAGTGAAAGTACTATCAATGCCAGCCAGCCCTGTCGGGACCTTCTTCACTTGGGGTGCAACAACCTTGGATCCTTTGCTATTGGAACACTCTGGCATGTCGTCAGCGGGTGCCATGCACTCGGAGGGGCACGCTTCCTGGACTCCTTGTCGGAGGTCCTACAGTCCCTCTTCTTTCCTTTGTTTTCTCGGCAGGAACTGCTACCTCTGCAGCCTCTGCTATGACTGCATCCCGATACATCTTGTCCACACAGGTAACTACATCCTTCTCATATGATGGGATAGTGAGGACTCCCAATGGCCCAGGCATTTTTAGGGTGTTGTAAGCATAGTGGGATCCTGCCATGAACTTGGCCAGGGCTGGCCGTCAAAGAATCCCATTGTACGGTAGGGGGAGATCAACCACATCAAACACAATCTTCCTTGTCTGAAAGTTCAACTCTCCCCCAAACATCACCGGCAATGTGATCTTCCCCTTAGGATGACTCCTGTTGGGGTTAACTCCTTGAAACGTGCCAGTGCCTCTAGCTCCTTTTCCATCTGAAGCTTACTAATAACTACTTGGGAAATCATATTCAACCCGGCCCCGCCATCCACTAACATCTTTGTGACCTTGAGGTTGCGAATTGTTGGGGAGACCAACAACGGCAAAAACCCTACCGCAGGGGTGCGGCAGGGGTGATCCTCTTCATCAAAGATGATGGGCGTGCGGGACCACTTGAGTGGCTTCCGGGCCTCTGGCGCTGGTTCCACAACACTGACTTCTCATGCCTATCGCTTGAGTTGGCGATGAGAGGTGTGCAAAGATGCACCTCCGTCAACGCATAGGGCGTTAGTGGCCTTCTGAAATTCCTGCTCACTAGTTTCCTCTTCATCCCCTCCATCATTGACATCATCATAGGTCTCCTTCTCATGGCCCCTGGTGGGATTTCCTTGGTTCCGAAAGGGCTTGCCGAGGTGATTTTCTTCACCGCCTCGGCCCTTCCCACTAGCAGCATTCTGACCTTTCTCCTTATCATGCTTATCATACTCTGCCCTCTGTCTCTTGACAAGATCCTCAACCTGATAACACTCCTGAAGGACATGGCCCTTGGTCCGAGGGATCTTGCAGTACGGCCCATCACCTTTCCCAACTTTTTCCGCGGCAATGCCCTCCCGGCAGGCAGCGCACACAGTAGCTTCCTTGCCGGGGGCCTCAGCCTTGGCCTTCTTGCCGGTACTAGGTGTGCCCGGACCTTCAACAATCATCATTGCCTTATCCCTTGGCTTCTTGCTACGCTCCTTGCCCTTCCTCTCTGACTGGGTGATTCATCCTCATCCTGTGAATCAACATTAATGCAATGTTCCTCCCTAGGCAGCTTCCTTCCTTCTTCCATCCGGGCACATTTATCCACAGGTGTATACAGTTCTTTTACATACTTGGGCAATCGCACATTCATTTTGGAATGAATGCGGTGGTTGCGCACATTAGACTGAAAAGCTGCTATAACAGCTGCTGGATGGATATTTGGAATATTTGTATGAACTCTACTGAATCTATGTGAATACTTACGGAGGGTTTATCCTTCCTTCTGCTGGAGAAGTTGCAGGTCGCTTGGTTTGCCAGGCTCTTGGTGGCCACCGGTGAAGGCACCGATGAACTCGTGGCACAGGTCTGCCCATGACGAAATGGAGTTCTCTAGCAGGTGCATTATTGAAGACCTCACATTGGACTTGAGGGCCAAAGGGAAGTAGTTGGCGAACACCTTCTCATCTCTTCCCCCAGCATCCTGAATAGCGAAGATGTAGATGCTCAGGAATTCTGCTGGGTTCAGCCTCCCGTCGTATTTCTCAGGTATCTCTGGCTTGAATATGCGAACGGATGACCAACGGACTTACCGTAGCTCTCGTGTAAAGGCAGGGCAGCCAAACTCGAAGGGTAGGCACCCGCCAACACCGAGTGCAGGCTCATCGACGTTATGGCCGTCGCACCCGTCAGCCTGGCGGGGATCATTGCGGCGCCGCTCGACGACGGCGCGCTCATCCTCCCGTTGCCTGGGGAGGTTGCAGTGGGCTAGGTCATCATGAGCCCCTAGCTTCGGCAAAACCGATCAAGCTTTGGATGGTGGCGCACCACTCATCCATCTGCCCGACTGCTGGCAGGAACCTAATAACTGAGTTCGCCCCATGGCCTCCGTGGTCGTGCTTGGCATGGATGTCGATGGCGTCGACCGCACCATTGCCTGGCTCTGGGTGGTGCTAGCGGTGACGACGACGGCGCCGCGTCCGCGCTGCAGTGGGGTTGGACCACCGGGACAGCGGGGTCGTGTGGAGGTGGTGCTCGAAGATCAGCAACTCTGTTGAGCGCAGCAGTCTGGTTGGCTCATCCGGGAGGAGGCACGTGCACCGTGGCCGCTCCCGCGATGGTGGTGACCGGAGGGCGATGGTTTGCCCCAACCGAGCATCGTTGCTGCGGCTGTGCTCGTCAGCGAGGGGAGGGGTGCAGACGGAGTGACCCCCTCGCCCGTACCATGCGGAGCTTGACCGTCGAGGCGCTGCTGATGTTGTTCTCCTCCCATAGCTATGGCTCCTGCGTCTGCCACAGGGGCGGCAGTAACAGTACCACCCACTCCAACCGCGCCCCTAGCGGTGTCCACATCCTCGCGAGCTCACACGTTCCCTGTAGCGTTGGAGGCCGTGGGTGGGGAAGCCTTTGATGTGGTAGGATGGGCCAAGGTGCCAGATTTCTTCTTGGGCGCCATGGTCGATGTCACTGTCGAAGATGAGGATGGCGATGAAGATGACGCGCAGTGTGCACTTTCAGGTTTGCGCAAGCGCTCCCCCTATCGGGCGCGCCAAAGATGTCGCGGGATTACTACGACCACCTATGGGACTGGGTGGCCCCTTGCTGGTTAGGCAGGGGGACAACGCGTTGCACAAAGAACATACCAGCACACGACCGCGCGGCAGAGAGCACACAATCGATTTACCCAGGTTCCGGCTGCCGCGAGACTTAAGACCGTACTCCTGCTTTAGTGGATTGATGGAAGAATGGATGTGGTGGTGCGTAGTACACTTGCCCGGCAAGGTTTGCATGTGGTTACTACGTGTATGTGGTGGCTTGGGGTTGTAAACTTTCCAACCTTCTAACCCCTCCTACGAGTGACGTGGGCCTCCTTTTATAGATTGAGGGGTCACCACAGTGGCAAAGTGGTCATTATCCAATGGTAGAAAATAGTGCTATCATGCCTAACTGTGCGGGCTGACAGGGTGCATTAAATGCACCGCTTAGTGTCACATCACTGGGCGTCCGGCAAGGCCTACCGGGCCATCTTTCCAGCTCCGCTCCTGCTCTCTTGACACGTGCAGGACGAGTGTCATCTGTATGCTTCTCTGTAGGAAATGGCTGCCATGTGGCGAATGGCCACCACTTAATCACCTGGCGGCTTGACACTGCACTGATTGATGACGTGGGTCGTGCTTGAGTGGTTGGTGGGGCGGTTCTGCCCTCATGAGCCCCCGGTAGGCCCTGCCGGGGAGCCTTGGTTACTTTGCTTCTGGTGGTGGCCTCGCCCCTTGCCGGCTTGCCTGCCCGGCAAGGGAGGCCCTTCTCTTGCCGATATTCTGCTCCTTGGGCTCAGCCTTGGTTCTCCTGAGTTGCATGTTGGTTCTTAAAATCTCTTGGTCTTTCAATCCCTGGCTTAAGCTTGTGCTTCAATCTTGATCTTGTGCCTGTGCACAAGTTGGTCAACGAACCCATGGTTTGTTGCACCGACAGCTGTCAAGGCCGATGTCGTCAGTCGTTTCCTGCCATGCCTTCTGGTCTTTGAAGAGCAGCTTTTAGATCTCTTCATGCGTTGTGCCGAAGAATCATTACAGGGTTCGCGGCCCTTCCGGATTGAACTCCCACATGTGGAGAGGCCAGCGCTGACAGGGGAGAATCTGGCAGAAAAAGCATCACCTGAATCACATCAGTGAGACTAGTGTTCTTGTCTATAATATTTTTGATGCGATTTTGCAGCATCATCACTTTGTCGGTTGACCCCCAGTCCAGACCCTTCTTGGTCCATGATGCGACCCGCATTGGGGATTCGGATCTAAACTCAGGAGTGGCTGCCCAGTTGGCGCCACGAGGTTCGGTGATGTAGATCCACTCCTGCTACCATATCTTGACAGTTTCCACGAAGGCCCCTTTGGGCCAGGTGACGTTGGGGGAGCCTGCTCACCATGGCGCCTCCGTAGTGCACGTGTTTCTCGTCAACCACCTTCGGCTTCATGTTGAAAACCTTGAGCCATAGGCCGAAGTGGGGGTGGGGGGATGCGGAGGAGCGCCTCGCAGACAGCGATAAACGCCGAGATGTGGAGGAAGGAGTTTGTGGCTAGATCATGGAAATCTAGCCCGTAATAGAACACGAGGAAGAGGAAACCCTAGTCCTCGGAGGATGTGGGAGAATAAACACCACTCTCTCGCCGGGCTTTGGAGTGGGGATGACTTGCTCTTCGGTAGGGATCCTATGCGCTACATCCGTAGCCAGGTACCCCGCTTCCCGGAGCTCCTTGACGACCTTCTCCGTAACGGAGGAGGTCATCCACTTGCCCTGAGAACCGGATCCGGACATGGCTAGAGAGGTTGGAAGCAGTGGGAAAGATCGAAACTTGGGTGCTGGAGCTCGAGGATGGGAAAGCGGAGGAAGGAAGAAGGCGTGGGGTAAAAAGAAGGGATCTTTATCCGCTTATATAGATACCCTTCTTGGTCCACGACGCGAGCCGC
Source organism: Triticum dicoccoides (assembly GCF_002162155.2). Lineage (NCBI taxonomy): Eukaryota > Viridiplantae > Streptophyta > Magnoliopsida > Poales > Poaceae > Triticum > Triticum dicoccoides. The sequence goes on along the minus strand of NC_041390.1, from coordinate 413,915,084 downwards.
ATTGGGGGTCCAGATCTAAACTTAGGAGTGGCCGCCTAGTTGGCGCTGCGAGGTTTGGTGATGTAGAACCACTCCTACTGCCATATCTTGACAGTTTCCACGAAGGTCCCTTTGGGCCAGGTGACGCTGGGGAGCTTGCTCACCATGGCGCCTCCGCAGTCTTCTGCTGCCCGTCAACCACCTTCGGCTTCACATTGAAAACCTTGAGCCATAGGACGAAGTGGGGGGGGTGCGGAGGAGTGCCTCGCACACAATGATAAACACCGAGATGTGGAGGAAGGAGTTTGGGGCTAGATCATGGAAATCTAGCCCATAATAGAACATGAGGCCACAAACGAAGGGGTGAAGAATAAACCCTAGTCCGCGGAGGAAGTGGGGGAACAAACACCACTCTCTCGCCAGGCTTCGGAGTGGGGATGACTTGCTCTTCGGCAGGGATCCTGTGCACGACATCCGTAGCTAGGTACCCCGCTTCCCAGAGCTCCTTGATGACCTTCTCCGTAACAAAGGAGGTTATCCACTTTCCCCGAGAACCCCATCCGGACATGTCTAGAGAGTTTGGAGGCTGTGGGAAAGATCAAAACTTGGGCGCTGGAGCTCGAGGATGGGAAAGCAGAGGAAGGAAGAAGGCGTGGGGTAAAAAGAAGGGATCTTTATCTGCTTATATAGGCAGTGAATATCAAACACCCCCCTCAAGCCTTAAAATTTTCTTGTTCCCAAGGGGTCGTGCGAATGGCACGATTGGATTACCCAAACCCATTTGATGAGAATCCCGCAATAAGGGGACACGATCTCTGTTTTGACAAGACATGCCAATATAGGCTGCGCCTCGAAACGTGAAGCGGGAGGCTAAAAACGGTTTGAAATGATAAAGAAGCGACACGTAACGTTTCATCAAAAAAGTTGTCAGTAGACAGACTATGCTTTGATTAAGTATCTTGCCTTTGTGGTTGAGAGTTGTGGCTGTTATACAGAGCTGGACATAATTCTCTTATTCAGAAGACTACCTTGAAGTATTCGCAGGAGGAACCCGCCTTCTAATGCCGAAGACAATCTGCGTACCGAACACATCGTCATTGAAGACTGGTTCAGGGGCTACAGAGGAAGTCCTGGATTAAGGGGTCCTCGGGTGTCTGGCCCATGTGTCGTGGGACGAATTGATGGGTCGTGAAGATACAAAGTTGAAAATCTTCCCCCGTGTCCGAATGGGACTCTCCTTTGCGTGGATGGCAAGTCCGGCGTCCGGTTGTATGGTTCCCTTTCTTTGTAAGCCGACTCTGTACAACCCTAGGCCCCTTCAATGTCCATATAAACCGGAGGGTGTAGTCCGTAGATGCAATCAGAATTCACATAGGCTAGACAGCTAGGGTTTAGCCATTACGATCTCGAGGTAGATCACCTCTTGTAACCCCTATACTCAACAAATTCAATCAACCAGGAAGTAGGGTTTTACCTCCATTAAGAGGGATTGATAGAAGCGCAAACTTCTGACAATACCCAAGACAATGGTTATGAATATAGGCATCACGTCTGTGTCAAGTAGACCGACTCCTGTCTGCATCTACTACTATTACTCCACACACCGACCGCTATCCGGCATGCATCAAGAGTACTATGTTCATAAGAACGGAGTAACGTCTTAAGCAAGATGACATGATGTAGAGGGATAAACTCAAGCAATATGATGAAAACCCCATCTTTTTACCCTTGATGGCAACAATACAATACGTATGCAGACTAAGGCATAGCTTAGTGGTGGAAGGGGCTGATGCCTTCCCACCCACCCAGGTTCAAGGCATGGTACTTGCAATTTGGATTTGTTGTACCAATTATACTGTAGGGGGTTCCCTTATAGTCTTTCTGTCAAAAAAATAATACAATACGTGTCTCACTACCCCTACTTTGTCACTGGGTGAGATCACCGCAAGATTGAACCCAAAACTAAGAACCTCTCCCATTGCAAGAAAAAGCAATCTAGTTGGCCAAACCAAACCGATAATTCGAAGAGAAATACAAAGATAACAAATCATGCATATAAGAATTCGGAGGAGAGTCAAATAATATACATAGATAAATTGATCATAAATCCACAATTTATAGGATCTCGACAAACACACATCAAAAGAATATTACATCGGATAGATCTCCAAGAACGTCAAGGACAACATGGTATTGAGCATCAAAGAGAGAGAAGAAGCCATCTAGCAACTAGGTATGGACCCGTAGGTCTGTGGTAAACTACTCACGCTTCATCGCAAGGGCAATAGAGTTGATGCAGAAGCCCTCCGTCATCGAATCCCCCTCCGGCAGGGTGCCGAAAAAGGTCCCTAGATGGGATCTTACGGGTACAGAAGGTTATGGCGGCGGAAAATTATTTTGGTGGACGCTTGTGGTTGTTTTGGAATATTTCCAAATCTATAGGCCAGGAATTAGGTTGGAGGAGCTCTGAGGGGCCCACAAGCCCTCAGGACGCGCCCCTGAGGCTTGTGGCCTCCTCGGGACTCCTTTGACTTCATCTCCAAGTCTTACGTGTGTCTTTTGGTCCAAGAAAAATCATCGCAGAAGTTTTATTCCGTTTGGACTCCATTTGATATTCCTTTTTTGTAAAACTCAAAAACAAGGAAAAAACAGAAACCGACATTGGGCTCTGGGTCAATAAGTTAGTCCCAAAATTATATAAAATAGCAAATTAATGCATATAAAAAATCCAAAACAGATAATATAATAGAATGGAACAATAAAAAATTATAGATACGTTGGAGACGTATCAGGAGGACACATACAGAGAGGATATCTAGCGGTGCTCCAGTGGAGTTCGGAGTGTGCATCAAGCGGAGACCCACGCGAAGGAGAAGATTCTCTCGGTGGTGTACACCATCAACCCAACCGTGGTGGAGGACTAAATCAACACCGTGGAGCACCTGCTTGCTCGGGACAACTACAAAGTAGTCGGCATCGACCTCCAGTATACCGACTCTCATCATGTCCTTATCTACCACTACTGCGTGGCTACAAAGTCTAGTTGTGCATGCTCCAGGATTGATCAGAAGCTTGCCTTCGCCTAGTTGTGCATGCTCCATCATGTCCTTATCTACCACTACTGCGTGGCTACAAAGTCTTGCGACCATTTCGCCAGGTTTGTCAGCATCACCGACTACAAGTTCGCTACGGTGGAAACCACGACGATGTAAAAGCGCTTGAGGTTACGGGCTTGGCCTACAAGAACCTTGTTGGAATCTGTGGCCACTACAAGGTCTAGGGCAGCACGAAGAAGGACTCCCTTTTTGAACTCGTCCCGGTCATCATCGACCGCTACTGTGAAAAGATGAAGCATTAACCAAGAGAAGTCCCGTATCCTGGCACGGGGCCTGGATGCGGAAACTGGATGAAGCTCACCTCAAATTCATGTCCAAGAATGTGTACACATGCTACAAGATGCACAGGAGGATTGTTGACATGAGGGAGTGCCTCCTTCCCTTAATAAACGAAGGATCGAGCCACCAGCAAAGCAGTGGCGGCAAGCGTCACAACAAGAAGTAGATGATGATTAGATGATCGTTTATCCTGGTTAATTATGCATGTAATACTTTACTTTGGTGTGTGAAAATGTCATGTCTGCACTAGCCACCTATGTAATTGGATGTTAAATTTGGTTATGCAGTCATATCCTTATAAGTATATAGTAGCAAAAGAGCCCGTGCGTTGCAACGGGAGAGAAAACATAACACACGCTCTTAACTCAACAACCATCACTCAAGACCATAATAGGTCCATCTCCTTTATTTTTACGAGGCATCATATTTGTGTTGTCGCTTATCCTCCTTCTCACTCTCGCCGATGATGGCCTCGGTGTTCACACAAAACAACAAAAAATGTGTGTTGAATATGGTTAATCCTAAGGCGTCTCTCTATCCCTCTCTCTCTCACTCTCGCGATGAGAAATCTGTTGTTTTTCCCTACGACATTTGTCAGAGGGATGCATGTGTAGTTATTGACGTTTCCTTTTCCATATATGGTCGTAGTGGGGTGTTTATTTGCAATCCGAATCGCCGCCAGTATGAAAAAACGAATCTTGCGCTATAAATTATAAGTTTGCTTCCGTAAAAATATTTTAAAAATATTTAACAGGTAAAATTAACATCATATTTAGATTCCACACATTTTTCTAATAAAAATTCATATATAATATGTTAAAATTGAAGTTACGGTTTAAATGATACAGATAATTTAGAAAATCATTTGGTTTGACTCAAATATATTCAAAATAATATTTAAAAATACTTAACAGGTAAAAATAATCTCATATTCATATTCCACATATTTTTCTAATCAAAATTCATATATAACATGTTCAAATCGGAGTTACCGTTTAAAAGTTATGGATGATTTTAAAAAGCATTTGTTTGACTTAAATATGATCCACGAATGAATTACCTAAAACATCAGGGGGGTTTAGAAAAATGTAAAATAACGGTTCGGGGTGACTTAAATCCGGACGGCGGGTTGATTTCAAGAAAAGACAGGGACTTTTGTGTAAAACACGAAAATAACGATTCATTTTAACTTAAAACAGGATTGCGGGTTGAATTCTCTGAAATAGAGGGACTTTTCTGAAAAATGTCATGACGGACAAAAGAAGTCCAATTTGCTTTATTATTAGGTAAAGATATTGTTGTTCTATATGCAATCACATCGCACACAAACCATAATAGGGAAACCGTTGGTAATGAATTCATCAATCGCTGACAATTGTATACCAGGAAATGTTTGACCACAACACACATGGCCTATTAGCAGCAATCGTCTGTGCAATTATCGGTCTTCACACACATTTCTGATTACAGACGTATTTCCCGCGTATCACACACATCTTGTTAAGTTGAACCGTTTATGTTCTCTTGGCTCAACACAAATAGTTCATCCAAGTGAACTGTATGCCCTCTATCGCACGCACCTTGATCTGGCTGACCATTTTTGTTGTGTTGCCTAATTACAAACAGTTCATCCGAGTGAACGGTATGTCGTATATTGCACACACCTTCATCTGCCTGCCCGTTTCTGTTGTTATGCTCATCGCAATAGTTCATTCGAGTGAACTATATGCCACATATTGCACATGCAACTATAATCTAAATCGTGTTTGATGTCTCCAACATTGCAAATAGTTTGTATCATTTTTGACAGTTTTCTTACAATACAGTTTGGGATTAATGTATCGCACATAGTTTTGTCGAAGGGTCTCTAAGGTAGTGTCGTGTTAGGAACATCATGCAATAGTGTTCTATGCGACCTCCAGTCAGGTTTCTACGAAACACGCTCGACTTTTTACTACACCCTATAGGGGCATATGAGGACACTGTTCTAGGTCCCATGGATTATTGGCATCGTATGATTTTTTGTAAATTTAAACAACTGCATCCGACATACCGCCTAACTAAATCCACCCCCAGCAAGCTGAGCAAAGGCAGCCTTGATGCACATAGTCGTCAATCTCCAGCGGCATGGTCTCACAACCCGGCTGAGGCATGTTGACCACCATCTCCACCTCATCTTCCTCTCCATCAACACCACATTAACATCCATCTCTATTGTGTTGCCCAGAAGAGGCAGTGACGGCAATACGACATATAGAAACAGATGTGGCGGAGGCGGTGGTGATAATACATTGTGGAGGAGTGGCGACGGAGGAAGGTGACAGGAAGAATATAATTCGAGCTGCGATGGCGACCTAGGGTTAGACATAGTGTCTGGTTAAAAAGAAATGGCACTTCACCGAGTTCTTGAGGACGAAGGCGGGAAGATTTCGAAATGAGCAAACCTTAGTTGTACGGCCTGGCAACTACGGAGGCGGCGCGTCATGGGCGCCGCGGCCGGCGGAGCCAGACGGTTGGATGCTGGTGCGCCGGGCCTCTGTTAGCTCACCGGTGTGTGGGCTGCCAGCCCCAAGCTCAGGGGCTGGGTGGCTCCGGGAGGCAGTCGTTTCTGGGCGTTTGTGGACGAGGTTTCTGAGGATGAAGACGACGAGGTCACGGGGGATCTGAGGGTGGCGTCGGCGGGGCCTTCGATGTGAGGCTTCATCGCATTTGCGCAGGCGGCTGTCAGCGATTCTGCAGGTCTAAGACACCACTTCGCGTTGGACGGGCGAGGCCCAAGGGCCATGGCCTCCCGCATCTGGCGGCCGACATCGATGTCAGGTAGGGGCTCAGTGATGGTGCAGGGGGGCGGCTTCGGCGATCCGTGCTCGTGCGGTGGTAGAGCTTGTGGCCCCGGGTGCCTCTTTGCCTCTCGGTGAGGAGTGGTCGTGCCTCCCGTCCCCTCCCCCTCCTCCAGATCGCAGGTGGCGACGGTGGTGGGCACGCCGGGGCCGAAGGCTGGGGAGACAACGCTGGTGCCTGGGGTTAGCACTGGAGGGCTGCGGGCCGAGGTTAAGCTCCTTGGTCCACCATCAGGGGATGAGCTTGGTGCCCAGGTGGGGCAGCGAGGGGGTGCACAGCAGGTAGTTGTTGGGCCGGCTGGGCCCTCTTCCGCCAGCCCAGAGCAGCGTCCTGTCTCTGGCTATATATGGCTGAGGAGGGGTTGCCAGAACCCTAGGTTAGGGTTTCCTGCATCCACCATAGAAGTGTGGCGGCTGGCTCACTCGGCCTGCACCATCCACATCTTTCCCCCACCACCCCCTCTCCACTTCCTTCATGGCGGCGGTGATGGGTGACTAGCGGGAGGACAAGCGGCCGATGGAGACATCAGATCTGGAGGGGGGAAGCGATGGGAGCGGGAGCTGACAGAGAAGACCAAGCAGGCGATGTGTGGCCTACAGGGGAGCCGCGACGAGGGCCACATGCGTGGCTACTCCCAAGAGCAAGAGAGGCACGAGGGGGATTGGGGTCCTCCTTCCCCATGGTGGATCCAGCAGCAAGATCGCAAAAGGAAGAAGAAGGCAGGGGCGCACCGACGATAGCTGGAGAATAAACCGATGGAGCATCCAAACTGCGGGGTGAGGCCATGGTGACCCTCTGGCTAAGAAGCCCAGGGCATTTGCAGAGCCGCTGACGATGGCGCTTCCGTCCTCGTCAAAGGGCACGACGGGCGAGCCCATCCCGGTGGAGGATGCTCCAGAGGCCTTGGAGGTGGAGTGTTTCAAGTGCGGGCGGCTTAGGCACTTCCAGTCCAAATGCAAGTTCCAGCCACTCTGCATGCTTTGCAAGGAGGACGGGCATGCATCCGCAAATTGCCCGACGCACGGGCGGTAGCTAAGGCTACAGATCATGGGAAGTGCCATCTTGGGGAGGGCTTATTTTGTATGCAGTTTGAAGAGGAGGTGGAGGAGGATGGGCCTTCGGTGCTTGCTACTGAAAACGGCGCCATCCTCTCTGACGACCCCGTCAAGCTCAATATGCACGTTCTCAAGTAAGAGCTTAAACACATGGTGGTTGGGGATTGGGACTGGCAGATTGCTCAAGTGGGGGATGACGTTTTTATGGTGGTTTTTCCATGTACTGACCTCCTTCACATGGCCAAGTCCAGCGGCAAGCTATTTCTGTCAATCAATGATATCACCGCTCGGGTTCAGGACATGGTGCATGAAGAGATCCCACCCATGGTAATACCCGAGGCCTGGGTGCACCTCCATGGCATTCCAAAGAAAAATTGTAGGGTGGAACTCCTTATGGAAGGGCTATAGATGTTGGGTCGTTCGATTGTGGTCGACGAGCTCTCCCTCATCCGGGTGGGGCTGGTGAGGATGAAACTAGCTTGCAAGGTGCCGGAGAAGCTAAATGGCGTGGTCGAGGTGTGGTTTAATCATGAGGGCTACTAGATCAAAGTTGATCATGAACACTTACCTCTGAGGTCGGGCGAAGGCGTCACGCCCGGGTCCGGTCCCTCTAACCAGCAGCCACATAACCAACCCGACAAGGTAAGGAGGGCCCAGCCACCGGCCATCAACAACAGAAATAGTGGGGGCATGAGCAAAGACAAGCTAGCTCCGGTAAGGAACCATAGGCCATCTGAGGATAGAGATGTGGTGATGGAGGGGCAAGAAGATGAGCTTGAGGACAACATCCAGGACACATCAATCGGCACATAGACGTGGGGCAAGTTGGGAGCTTCAATTGGGGTTGCCACATTGGTGGTGACCCCAGACACAGCGGTCAACATTTCCCCCTTGCCCGCTCCCTAGGGTGACCTTCGATGAGTATGGATCCAACCTTCTTTCCACAGGGCTATCCGCGCCTCCTACAGTTGTGGATCCGGGGTCCCTCCAGCCCTCTAATGCTTGCTTGAACTACATCGGTATTTCCCCAAAGAGGAAGGGATGATGCAGCACAGCAACGGTAGGTATTTCCCTCGGTAATGAGACCAAGGTTATCAAACCAGTAGGAGAACCACGCAACACTACGTGAACGGCACCTGCACACAAATAACAAGTACTCGCAACCCGACATATTAAAGGGGTTGTCAATCCCTTTCAGGCAACGTCGCCAGAAATTGGCAAATGGACATGAGAAAGTTTTAATAATTAAATTGATAGATAAAATAAATAAGTAAAAATTGCAGCAAGGTATTTTTGTATTTTTGGTTTAATAGATCTGAAAAATGAAAGCAAATAAAAATAGATCGCGAAGGCAAATATAATAAAGAAGAGACCCAGGGGTCGTAGATTTCACTAGTGGCTTCTCTTGAGAAAAATAGCAAACGGTGGGTAAATGAATTACTGTTGGGCAATTGATAAAACTTCAAATAATCATGAAGATATCCAGGCAATGATCATTATATAGGCATCATGTCCAAGATTACTAGACCGACTCCTGCCTGCATCTACTACTATTACTCCACACATCGACCGCTATCCAGCATGCATCTAGTGTATTAAGTTCATGGAGAAATGGGATAATGCAATAAGAACGATGACATGATGTAGAAAAGATCTATTTGTCTACAAATAGACCCCATCTTGTTATCCTTAATGGCAACGATACATACGTGTCGGTTCCCCTTCTATCACTGGGATCAAGCACCGTAAGATCGAACCCATTACAAAGCACCTCTTCACATTGCAAGATAAATAGATCAAGTTGGACAAACAAAACCCAAATACCGCAGAAGAAATACGAGGCTATAAGCAATCATGCATATAAGAGATCAAAGAAGACTCAAATAACTTCCATGGTTAAAAAGATAGATCTGATCATAAACCCAAAGTTCATCGGATCCCAACAAACACACCGCAAAAAGAGTTATATCATATGGATCTCCAAGAGACCATTGTATTGAGAATCGAAAGAGAGAGAGGAAGCCATCTAACTACTAACTACAGACCTGTAGGTCTACAAAGAACTACTCACGGATCATCGAAAAGGCACCAATGGACATGATGAACCACTCCGTGATGGTGTCTAGATTGGATCTGGTGGTTCTGGAACTTTCGACGGCTGGAGTTGATTTTTGTCAACTCCCCTACGGTTTCTGGAATATTGGGGTATTTACAGAGCAAAGAGGCGATTTGGGAGGCCACCGAGGTTGGCACAACCCATGATAGAGGCGAAGGGTTCCGATCTTTCGATGAGATGATAACTATCGATTTGGTGGAGTCGACTTTGACGATCCGACTACAAACATGCACGACGTTGCGCCTTAGCAATCGCTAAACCAATCTCCTGAGGTTACCGACAATGCTGGAGGCACGATCAGCCTGACCATGAAGGTCTATTCCTGCACGCAATCGAAGAACAAACAAGAATATGATAATGCAATCTGAATATTGCGAATATAGATGAAGTATTGATAAAGATGGGGATCCGAAAATGGTCTTGGTCTGGTCGTTGGACACAAACGAAGTACACGAAGTTGCAATGGCTAACTTTTAACTTAACAAATCCCTAGGAAAAAGCTACTAGATGGATCTACTTATATAGGAGCAAGGGGTGGCGGCCAAGGAGGTGGGAGGATGTCCCAAGGCAGCCTAAAACTAACCTAGGTCGTACAAGAGTCATGGGCCCAAGTGGAGGTGATGCAACACCTTTGGGCTTGTAGTTTGACTCGGATTCTGCCGCAATGTCAGATTGTTTCATCCAAAACTCAACACTCCGGACGAATTTGAAGGTGAATCCAATTGTGTAGGAAAGAGCACGAAATCTACTTTCAAATCAAAAAAGAATCACCCAATTTAGAGTCCGTATGAAAAAGTTGTTGGCGTTTTGAGTCAGGTATGTATGTGCATTCCGAATCTGAATCCGGAACGTGAGAGACTTGGATTCTATCTTCTCTTGGCCCAAAAGTGACGTGAGAGGACTTTTTGAACAGCACATAAACTTCTCTTTTTCCCTTATCTTCATATGTGGATTGTACAAATGTTCCATACACCTGCAATTAGACATGGCACAAAAGTTTGTGAAGTATTTTTGTCCTGGATGACATAAATAAATTATTGCATAGTTTGCATTAGAAATCACCTCACAATATATACATGTATACAATATTTTTTGTCGTATCCAAGGTAGTCATGTCCTCATCAACCCACCAGGACACACCTAGGCCTCCAAGTGCAACCTCGTGTCTTGTGCTCACCTCGGTCTCCCTCTTGGGTACTTCTTTGGCCCACTGGATGTCTTCTGGTCCCAAAAAAATCCAAAAAGAGTTTCACTGCGTTTGAACTCCGTTCGATATTGATTTCCTGTGATGTAAAAAACATGCAGAAAACAACAACTGGCACTTGGCACTATGTCAATAGGTTAGTACCAAAAAATGATATTAAATGGCTATAAAATGATTGTAAAACATCCAAGAATGATAATATAACATCATGGAACAATAAAAAATTATAGATATGTTGGAGACGTATCAGCATCCCCAAGCTTAATTCCTGCTCATCCTTGAGTAGGTAAATGATAAAAAATAGATTTTTTTATGTGGAATGTTGCCTAACATGTCATCACATATTCTTTCTTTTATAGCATGGACATTTGGACTTTTATATGGTTCAAAGCAATAGTCTAGTTTTTACATGAGACTTAAATACTCAAGCATATCAAAAAGCAACCATGTCTTTTCAAGATATCAATGCTAAAATAAGTTATCCCTTCACCCATCATGCTCAATCATTGATCCATTCATGAAACACACTTGCATATTAGCTACACCCAATGCTCAAGTACGATCATAGTGCCCCATAGTTGGTTCTCTATAAGAGAAGATGGAGACTCAAATTAAAAATAAAAATTGCATAAAGTAAAATAAAGTCCCTTCGCGAAGGGAAGTAGGGATTTGTAGAGGTGCCAGAGATCAAAGCGAAAAAGATAGAGATAAAAACATTTTGGGAGGCATGCTTTTCCTATCAACGAGAACGATCGATTAGTTCTAATACTTTTCATGCTAGATATATCATAGGCGGTTCCCAAACAGAAATTTAAGGTTTATTCCCTTTTCAACCATACTTTCACTTTAGATGGCTAGCCGTATCCACGGGTGCCTTCCATACCAATACTTTCCAAGGAATTTATTATTTGACAACATAAAGTAAATTCATTTTTCATTTCAGGACTGGGCATCCCTAGTACCTTTGCTTTACTCTCGTGCAATGACAAGTGAATAAACACTCATCGTGAGAATAACATATCTAGCATGGAAATATATTAGCCACCCCCTACCGTTTCATGAGCGATACGAGCACACAAAAGAGAAATTTATTTTGAAAATTAGAGATAGCACTTACAAATTTGCTTAGAACGGCACGGAGATACCGCATATAAGTAGGTATGGTGGACTCATGTGGAAAAACGGGTTTAAAGAATTTTGGATGCATAAGTTGTGATCATACTTAGTGCAAAATGAAGGCTTGGAAAAGATTGAGAAGTGGACAAGGGAGTCCTGGATTAGGGGGTCCTCGAGTGTCCCGGCTATGTAACATGGGCCAGACTAATGGCTGCGAGGATACAAGATAGAAGGCTTTCCCCCGTGTCCGGATGGGACTCTCCTTGGCATGAAGGGCAAGCTTGGCATGCGGATATGAAGATTCCTTTCTCTGTAAACCGACTATGTACAATCCTAGCCCCCTCCAATGTGTATATAAATCGAAGGGTTTAGTCCATAGAGGCAATCGTAATCATACATGCTAGATATCTAGGGTTTAGCCATTACGATCTCGTGGTAGATCAACTCTTGTAACCCCTATACTCATCAAAGTCAATCAAGCAAGATGTAGGGTATTACCTCCATCAAGAGAGTCCGAACCTGGGTAAACACCGTGTCCCTGTCTCCTGTTACCTTCGATCCTTAGATGCATAGTTCGGGACCCCCTACCCGAGATTTGTCGGTTTTGACACCGACATTGGTGCTTTCGTTGAGAGTTCCACTATGTCGTCATTGAAAGGCTCGATGACTCCATCGATCATCTACAAAAATGCTCCTGTGAACGAGATTTTTCTCCCCGACCAGATCTTCATATTCAGCAGCTTCGCACTGCACGCCAACTCGGTTGGACACCTGGAGCAGATCGACAGCTACGCCCCTGGTCACTAGATCAGTTTTGGAAATCAAAACTATGTCGTCGATATCCGAGGAGACTTGATCTTCCAAGTATTCGCGGCTCCAACCACCAATCCGGCCTTAGATCTGGAGCACGTCACCAGGTCCGAAGACGGGAGTCTAGAGCCTGTCGGACTCTCTGTGGCTATAGAGCTCAACATTGGAGAACCGGAGAGGATAGAACCACCGGTAGTCATCACAAAACCAGGCTCTTTTCCAGACACTAGCTCCGAACCCTTGAAGTCCGCGTCGTGCAAGCTCGGCCAGGAAAGTTCGGTCCCCGTCCAAACCTGGCTCTTAAGTGAGGCTCTGGACTTAGTGTGATCCCTCGCCATCACAGAGGAACCTCTTCCGAATTGTTCCTAGCTCGGACTAGGGGCTGGAAATAGGGAATTTTACTTCCCACCCACCACCCACTTTATAGCCACTGTCGAGGATCTAACCGAAGTGCTCGATTACTGATACGTCCCAATGTATCTATAATTTTTGATTGTTCCATGCTATTATATTATCTGTTTTAGATGTTTAATGGGATTTAATATGCTCTTTTATATTATTTTTGGAACTAACCTATTAACCGGAGGCCCAGTGCCAATTTTTGTTTTTTTGCCAATTTTAGAGTTTTGCAGAAAAGGAATACCAAATGGAGTCCAAATAGAATGAAACCTTCGTGATGATCTTTCTTGGACCGAAAGCAATCCAGAAGACTTGGAGTCGAAGTCTGGAACTCCACGAGGAAGCCACGAGGCAGGAGGGCGCACCCAGGGGGTAGGCACGCCCCCCACCCTCGTGGGCCTCTCGTAGCTCCACCGACGTACTTATTTCGCCTATATATACTCTTATACCCTAGAAACACCAGGGAGAGCCACGAAACCACTTTTCCACCGCCGCAACCTTATGTACCCGTCAGATCCCATCTTGGGGCCTTTTCCGACGATCTGCCGGAGGGGGAATCGTTCATGGAGGGCTTCTACATCAACACCATTCCTCTCCGATGAAGCGTCAGTAGTTACCGCAGACCTTCGGGTCCATATCGTTATTAGCTAGATGGCTTCTTCTCTCTCTTTTATTCTCAATACAAAGTTCTCATCGATGTTCTTGGAGATCTATTCGATGTAGTACTCTTTTGTGGTGTGTTTGTCGAGATCTGACGAATTGTGGATTTATGAACAAGATTATCTATGAATATTATTTGGTTCTTCTCTGAATTCGTATATGCATGATTTGATATCTTTGCAAGTCTCTTTGAATTATCGGTTTAGTTTGGCCTACTAGATTGATCTTTCTTGCAATGGGAGAAGTGCTTAGCTTTGGGTTCAATCTTGAGGTGTCCTTTCCCAGTGATAGTACGGGCAGGAAGGCACGTATTGTATTTTTGCCATCGAGGATAAAAAGATGAGGTTTATATCATATTTCTTGAGTTTATCCCTCTACATCATGTTATATTGCCTAATGCGTTACTCCATTCTTATGAACTTAATGCTCTAGATGCATGCTGGATAGCGGTCGATGTGTGGAGTAATAGTAGTAGATGCAGAATCATTTCGATCTACTTGACACGGACGTGATGCCTATATTCATGATCATTTCCTTAGATATCTTCATATCTATGCGCTTTTTCTATCAATTGCTCGGCAGTAATTTGTTCACCCACCGTAATACATGCTATCTTGAGAGAAGCCACTAGTGATACCTATGGCCCCCGTGTCTCTTTCCTATTATATTACATCTTTTTTATTTACATTGCTTCTCGTTTACTATTTTGCAATCTTTACTTTCCAATCTATATAACAAAAATACCAAAAATATTTACTTTACTATCTCTATTAGATCTCACTTTTGTGAGTGACTTTGGAGGGGTTGACAACCCCTTTTATCGCGTTGGTTGCAAGGTTCTTGATTGTTTGTGCATGTACTAGGTGACTTGTGCATTGTCTCCTACTGGATTGATATCAATTGTGCTAATAATATGCAAAACCCTAAGCTTGGGGATGCTAATTTTGCTATGTCTACTACTTGTTGCAATGATCATGATTGGGGTGATTCTTTTTATAATCTTAAAAGTTTATTTAAGCCCCATGATGAATATGAGATTGATAATAATGTTTGCAATAATATTGAAAGTGGGTTTGGAAGAGTGTCAACTTTAGATCCCGCATATTTGGATAACGTTCAATGTTATGAAGTTTTCGATAAAAGTGGATATGGAGAGGTCATGACTTTATTTTATGATAATCCCACTATTTTGGAAGAGTGTCAACTTTGCATGCATGTGGATCATGAAGAGAAAATTTTATGTGATAGCTATATTGTTGAATTTGATTATGATTACATGTAATTATTATGAGAGAGGAAAATATGGTTGTACAAATTTTCGTGTCACTAAATTACCTCTCATTATGTTGAGATTGCTATTGTTTCTTTCTCCTTCGTTCCTGTCGGGGTTGGGGTTCCAACATACCCTTAAGGTTCGAACACTAGGGTGCGCGCAAAGTCTTTCCCTTCAACCGATCTACGCTCTAGCTTTCTAGGATCTTGCGGACGAACTAGACGGACTCACAACACAGATGGACACAGGGTTTATACTGGTTCGGGCAACCGTTGTGGTGTAATACCCTACTCCAGTGTGGTGGTGGTGGATTGCCTCTCGGGCTGATGATGAACAATACAAGGGAACGGCCTCCTGAGGCTAAGGCGTTCTTGCGCTCGGTGAGCTTGTGTGTGAGGTGGTCTCTCTCAAACTAAGGTCAGTCTGTCCCTTCTCTCCCTCCGATCGGACCCCCCCGCTCTACTGTGGTGGCTAGTCCTATTTATAGAGGCCCTGGTCCTCTTCCCAAATATCGAGCGGGAAGGGAACCAACAATGGTGGGCTAATTTGAAGGGGGGCAGCTAGTACAAGCTATCCTGACAAAAGCAGTCTTCGCCTGCAGAAAGTTCCAGTGCTGACGCTGTTCTGGGCTCCACGATGACCTCCGTCTTGCAGTCCTTGGTCTTGGTCGTGTTGCACCGAAATGGCAACCTTTGCCTGAAGCCTTGGTACTCCACGGATGCGCTTGCCCCCTTTGCACCAAAGAGGAAACAAGGACGCTGTGCGCGCTAGCGCCCGCCTGGTGTCGATCGTCATGGCTCACGTCACGAGAACCTCGTGAGGTTCTCCTCGCCTTGATATCTCCGCTCCTCGTGAGCCTGCCTAGCCAGGACACTCCAGAGGAGGTCTTGCGTCATCCGCCTCACGAGGCTTGGGCCCTCGCGAGGGTCTTGGGTGCTTTGTTGGTGAAGATGGGCCATACGGCCTGCTAGCTCAGCCACGCCACGGGCCACAGGAAGGCAAGTCTGGGGACCCCCGTTTCCAGAACACCGACAGTAGCCCCCGGGCCCAAGGTGCGCGCGGGCTTGGCTTCGCGGCGAAGCCAAGGGTCATGCTCAAAGCGTCACGGGCCCCCAAAGCCTGCGGCCTCAGTTGACGCGAGGCGGTTGATTGGACGTGGGCGTCTCCGCTTCCCCATGTTGTTTCGGCAACTGCTTGACTTGACAAAAGGCTAGCGCGGGGGGCACTTGCCTTCATTGCTTCTTCCTTGCCTCGCTCCAGATCCCCTTTCTTGCTCTTGGCCGCCGCTACCTACAGATCTGCTCCGGCCTCGCTCTGCATCTGCCGCCCATGGCGCCGCACAAGGTCAAGGCTTCCTCGTCCCCGGCTTGGTACGAGCCCGCTCTTGAGGCACCCACTATCATGGAGAAGAGCCTTGCCTCCGTGCGCCTGCTGACGGCGGGAGAGACCAACGAGTGGGGGAAGACAGAGCTCCGGTTTGCGTCCGACGAGCCGGAGCCTGAGGGGAGCACCTTCTTCCCCTTCTTTTCAAGCGGCATTGCTGTCGGGTTGGTTCCTCCCTTCTCTGATTTCTTTTATGAAGTCCTCGACCACTATGGGCTGAAAGTGTTGCACCTCCATCCCAACTCTATCCTCCTCCTGTCCATCTTTGCCTACTACTGTGAGGCGTACCTGGGCGTGATGCCATCCGTGGCGCTCCTGCGCCATTTCTTCTTCCTCCCGTTAGCGAGGGCCACATCTTTGGATGTGCTAACTTCGTCACGTCTAGCAAGGCCAACTCAATCTCGAGCACCGGGAAGAGGGCCTACAATATTTGATAGAAGTGGGTCATGGTGGACGCCAAGCTCTCCCATCCGCGCCTGGTGTTGCCGACGGAGGCGCCTCGGCAAGGTAAGGAGTGGCCCAGGGCGGAGCTTGTCAATGAGCGGGCATCGTCAGTGTTGGAGAAGATGATGGCTGACCTGAAGCCGGGCAATGCGAGGGCGGCCAAAATAACAGGAGCGATGCTCCTGAGGGAGTTCCTGACGCTGCGGGTCGCCCCACTCCAGGCGCGCGCGGCCCCCTTCTGGCAGCTTGAAGGAGGGGAAAACATGGCCCGCCTGAGGCCGGGGGACCTGCCTTACGACGAACTAGACGCCGTCCTGCGCCTCATAGTTGGAATCAACCAGGAGTACCCGCCTAGCACCTTCATTCCCCTGTTCCAACGCAGGGACCGGGAGGAATTCATCGCCTCCAGGCCGACTTTTGATGCGCGTGGGCTGGTGCCGCCGGTGCTTTCAGGGAGCTCCTTCGGCGCCAAAACCGGTGGAGGTGTCTTCTGGCGAGTCCCGCAGAGAGTGGGGGAGGAGGAGGATTCTGAGGAGACCCCAGAAGAGGTGGAGGAGACCTCCCTTCCGAGCAAGGCTGAGATTCTCCGCGCTCTTCCTGATGATGCTAAGGCCGACGCCTACAAAGGAGAGAAGGAGCAACCCCTCGTCCCAACGAAGGGCAGATCATCACTGGTGGACCGCGGTGCCGCCTCCACTCCAACACCTCCTGGGGCTGGATCTGGTTCCGTCTCCGCACCGCATGGCGCTACCGGAGCCCGAGCGCCTACTCCTCAGGTCCCGATGTTGTTGGGCCTCAAGCTTCACAAGCGAAGGGTGGAGTACCTTGCGGTGGACCAGTAGGTGTTTCAAACTTTGCTTGGTCCGTGCAGGTGCCTGTTTTTTCTGATGCTCGCCTTTGGTTGATCAGACCGACATCTTCAGCGAAGAAGAGGAAGGATGGTAAGGCAGTTGTGCCTCCCTCCGCAGAGCAAGGGGGCAACATCGCCCGTGCCTCCCTAGCTCGGTCGTCTTCGGGGGGCCAAGAGGAGCCCCATCGCATGGAGTCAGCCCCCATGGCCCCGCTGGCTCCGGAGGTGCCGGTACTTGGTGCGGCTGATGAGGTCCCAGCTGCTCCGGAGCCCGCGGTCTCCCACGCCCTGGTAACGGTGCCACTTCCTCCTACTACTGCGTGTCCACTCCTTGGTTCCTCTACTCCTGCTGCCGTCCTGGAGCGTGCCTTTTCAGAGATGACCCAACTACAGGTAGATCACCTGAGCACTGACCCGCGCCTGGTGGCCGGGTGTCTGGAGTTGGCCTCTGGCTGGCTTCATTTAGACCTGGCAATACGCGCGGCGCTCAGCCAGGCTGTTGCGGCTTCAAAGAGAGAGAAGCAAGGAGCCGTCGGTGCTGCAGCGGATCGTGAGGTGGCGCTGAAAGAAGCCAAGGCCGCCCGAGACCGCTGCCAGGCGCTAGAGGGCGAGTTGCAGAGCCTGTGCAATAAGCACGACGAAGAGGCGCACCGCCGCGATGCAGAGGAGAAGGAGATGAAGGCCCGGGAGGAAGCCGTCAGGAACCGTGATGCTGAGCTGGCGGAGCTGGGGAAGAGGCAGGTTGCTGAGCGCAACCTGTCGGTGTCAAAACCGGCGGATCTCGGGTAGGGGGTCCCGAGCTGTGCGTCTAGGCCGGATGGTAACAGGAGACAAGGGACACAATGTTTTACCCAGGTTTGGGCCCTCTTGATGGAGGTAAAACCCTACGTCCTGCTTGATTAATATTGATGATATGGGTAGTACAAGAGTAGATCTACCACGAGATCGGAGAGGCTAAACCCTAGAAGCTAGCCTATGGTATGATTGTATATTGTGGTTGTTGTGTCATACGGACTAAAACCCTCCGGTTTATATAGACACCGGAGAGGGCTAGGGTTACACAGAGTCGGTTACAATGGGAGGAGATCTACATATCCATATTGCCAAGCTTGCCTTTCACGCCAAGGAAAGTCGCATCCGGACACGGGACGAAGTCTTCAATCTTGTATCTTCATAGTCCGAGAGTCCGGCCAAAGGTTATAGTCCGGCTATCCGGACACCCCCTAATCCAGGACTCCCTCACAACCAGTTGGAGGAGCTAGAGCAGAATATGGGGGCGAAGGAGGCCGATCACAATGCCAAGGAGCGTGTCTTGGCCGAAGACCGTGTGGCCTTCGCCGATCTCGAGAAGAGATCTCGAAAGGCGCTGAAAACGCTCTATGAACATGGCCTGGAGAAGCTGCTGGATACCGATGAGGACGGCCCCGCCCAGCTGCTTCCTCTCATGGTGAAGGCGCTTGAGGAAGTCGTTGAGGGCCTCGGTCCCATGGAGGAGGCGGAAGCTCGCGTTCTGTCTTCAGCCGCTCTCACCCGCGTCCTCAGCCATCTGCACCTCCGCGACCCCAACGCCCAGTTTGACGAGCATCTGGAGCCTATGGCTGAAGATCTCTACAAGACCGCCGCCGCAGCCGGTCAAGGTCAAGTGGAGGCTTTGCTGGGGAAGTTCCACGTCTTTGTCTCCGATCCTCTGTCTGGTGATGCCGCGGATCCTGCGGCTGGTGGCGAAGGTGAAGACATCGTCGCCCACAGGGGAGCTCCTTCCGCAGGCAACGACGACATCCAAGGGTGACCCACGGCTATTATCCTTGTTTCATTCCTGTGACATACATCAGGCCTCGTGAAGGGTTTAGACTTTTCATTTGGTATTATGAGAACAGTATGCTTGTAATATTTGCTTTGAGATTCTGCGATTTCCTTCCTTATTTGCCTTGTTCTGTGTCGGCAGAGCCCGGCCCCGCACATACCTCAACCGCCATTGGGCCGACCGGAGACCAGGACGGTCCAAGGAGTGAGGGGCTACGTGACTAGTTAGGCTCCTGAGTCGCGATGCTCAGGAGTCCCCCTTGACATGCGAACAACATATAGGGAGAGTTCGTGAGGATAGATTAATGTTCTACGTCGGCAGAGCCCAGCCCCACGCATACCTCAACCGCCATTGTGCCGACCGGAGACCAGGACGGACCAAGGAGTGAGGGGCTACGTGACCAGTTAGGCTCCTGAGTCACGATGCTCAGGAGTCCCCCTTGACGTGCAAACAATTTCCATACCTGCCCTCGCCGAGGCCTCGGGAGGGGCGTGACGCCCAGGTCCAGGGGACCTGGTTGGGTGGCGTGCGCTTGGGCGTGACCCGAGCGCAGCCCCCGTGCCCAGCCCCCTAGTGCGACTCTCCCGAGGGGAGGCGTCGTGGTGAGGCTGGGTGCTGAGCTCTAGGCTCCCTGTGGTTGGTACGACCGTGGGGTCGCCCACAGTTGTTTATCACCAGCGCGGAGCGTAGTGCTTCCGCTTGTGCACGGGCATAGCCGCTCCTCGGCAGTGTTGACAGCCAGCACGGAGCATGGAGCTTCCACTTGGGTGTGGGATCGATGCCACCCTCCGGGAGGAGCCCCCGGGGCGTGTATAGCCCCGCACTGACACGTGGCTTGCACGGCAGGGCTGCGAGGTGTATCTGGGCACTCGTGAGCCAGCGCGGGACTCACGAGGCCCTACCTCAAGGCGGGTTGCACCTAGTCTTGAGTCTTGGTGACTATATGTCCCTGCAAGGCGGTTAGATGCAAGCACTCTACATCCTCAGGTCCCGGCACTCGAGCGAGCTCAGCTGCCGCTAGTATGCCAGGTCGCGATGCCGTGGTCAAGGCCAGGGGGTGAGGGCTGGAGAGCCAGTAAGACCTCCTGAGTCGCGATGCTCAGGAGCCCCCCTTTTAACATGCAAGCAAATTGCATGCGGTGAACGGACCCGTGGCGGGCGGTGATCAAACAGGTGATAGCAGTTGGTAGGTTAAGCATGAAGAGCAGATTGCCTGAGATAAATGCAGGAAGGTACATGCCACTGGGTCTGGCCCGAGCGGTGTGGGGATGATGCAGCCCGAGGGGCACCACTAGCGAGGTAATCTAAAGACATAAGTAAAAGGGATACATGCCATAGTGACGGACCCACACGGCCTAGGAATAGTGCAGCCCGAGGGGCGCTCCCAGCTTAAATGAACTTGGAAGATGTCACCTGGGTCTGTAGACGAAGTAGAGCTGGTGCAGCTAAAGCCAAGCGTCGAAGGAATGACTCATCATGAGCCACCGGGACCCTGAGCCTCGAGAGGCTCTGGGGGCTCAAGAGGTTCCCTGAAGGTCATCGCCATCTCCTCCAGAACGGTGTGGAACCTGGTCTCCTGAGCCACCAGGACTTGCCGCACATGGCGCCGATGGGCCGACGCCACGCACGACAAGCCGAGGGCCATGCGAACGAAGCTGTGTGGTGGGCCCTCACACCGGCCCGCGCGCGATGGCCAGAAGCGTTCCTGAGATGCGGTCCTATTGATCCCTGGGATGTCGATGCAGGCGCGTAGCTCAGCACCCTCGCCTGGGTGGTGAGCCACGCTCTGTGAGCGGCTATCGCCACGCATGGCTCTTGCGTCTTGTAACTCTTGGGTGGTCTTGGTGATGAACTCTTGGGTGGTGGGCATTCCTTGCCCCATGCTCTCCTGAGGAACACATGACGTGAAGCACACTTCCAAGTGGTGCCCAAGCGGCTCCCTCGTGACATTGGCAAGGTCTGAGGCCCTCCAGAAGAGAGCCCCCGAGCCTTGCCTGAGGATGGCGTCGGGCGCGCTTTCCTATGCGGTGGAGGAGGGCACCCCTGGAGCGGGCGCCGATCCTGACGAGGCTCCTGATGCGACGCCATCTTCTTGGGGACCTGCACGGCGCGGTAGCTTCTTCTTGGGGATTGTCTCTGGAGGGCCTTCACTTCTGCTGTCAGGGTTGTCGATTGCCGTGGCTTGGAAGGCGCGCTCAAGGGAGCACACCGCATCCCTTTCTTCACATGGGACCGTGATGATCCCCCCGCTTCCTGGCATCTTGAGAACGTTGTAGCTATGGTGAGTGACTGCCATGAACTTGGCCGGGGCTGGATACCCGAGGATGGCATTGTACGGCAAGCGGATGTGCGCGACACAGAAGTCGATGAGCTTGGTGCGGTAATTCTTGCGCTCCCCGAAGGTGACATGCAGGCGGACCTGCCCTATTGGTGTGGTGGAACCATCAGTCACTTCTGAGAAAGGCTTGGTTGGCTGGAGCTGCTCATAGGGCACTTGGAGGCTGTCGAATGTGTCTGCGGATAGGACGTTGAGCCCTTCTCCGCCGTTGATGAGAGTCTTGGTGACTTGCACATCGCTGATGACTGGGGAGCACAGCATAGGGAGTGTGCCAGCGGTGGCTACGCACTTGAGCTGGTCGGTCGAGCTGAAGATGATGGCGCATTGGGACCACAGGAGAGGGCGCGTGGCCTCGAGCTTGGGGAGCGCCGCGTTTACCTCATGAGCGAACTGTTTGAAGATGCACTGAGAGGCCGGAGCCTGAGCGCCGCCCAAGATGCAAGCGACTGCGCGCGGCTCCTGGAAGCCCCCAACCGCTCGTCCTGGGGTGGTCGTCATTCCTCCTTGGCGGCGACAACGGGGGAAAACCAGCGTTGCCCTAGGGGTGATCCTCACAAGGCGGGTCCCTCCAGGCAACCTCGTGAGGTTGGTCCTGCTAGAGGTCCTCACGAGGCCGGTCACACCACTTCTGTCGCGGGCCACGGTTGTCCCAGCATCCGCCTTCGCGTCCTCACCGCGACCGTAGCCTCGGTTGTTGCACTCGGGGTGTCGGCCAAAGCGTCCTTCCCGAATGGCTCTGAGCTCTCGATAGTCGCTGGTGTTGTGGGTGTTCAGGTTGTGGAAGACGCAGAATGGGCGGCCATTCTTGGATGACTCTGGCTGATCTTTGCCTCGCTTGGTGTCGGGCTCTGCTGCGAGCACTACTGCCTCCTTGCGCTTCACGTCCTTGGCCTTGGTCTTCTTTTCCTCCACTCCTGCAGCTGGCAGCTCAAGGAGAGAGAGGCACCCCTCCTCAGCTCTTGCGCACCTGGTCGCCAGGTTGAACAGCTACTGAGATGTGGAAAGCTCCTCATGGATAGCCAGCTCTTCCTTCATCTTGACATAGCGGACGCCGTCGGAAAACACGGAGATGATGGCCTCATCCGTGACCTTGGGGATCTTGAGGCGTGTGCTGTTGAAGCACTGGATGTACTTCTGGAGGGTCTCTCCTGGCTGTTGCTTGATGCGACATAGGTCGCCTGCGACCGGTGGGCGGTCATGAGTGCCCTGGAAGTTGGCGACGAAGCGGTCGCGCATCTCGTCCCAAGAGGAGA
Organism: Triticum dicoccoides; assembly: GCF_002162155.2. NCBI lineage: Eukaryota > Viridiplantae > Streptophyta > Magnoliopsida > Poales > Poaceae > Triticum > Triticum dicoccoides. The sequence continues at coordinate 413,892,164 of NC_041390.1, read as the reverse complement.
TCGAGCCGTGCTGCAGGTTCAGGAGCCAGGAGCGGGCCCCATCCTTCAGAGACATGGGAAACTAGTTCGCCATGACTTTTTTGTCGCCGTTGGCCGCTTCGATGCTCAACTCATAGAGATGCAGGAACTCCGCAGGGTCGGCGGTGCCGTCGTACCAAGGAGGCAGATCTGGCTTGAACTTGCCTGGCCAGGCAACGCTGCGCAGCTCAGGGGTGAAGGCGCGGCAGCCTGTCGTGGTTGCCGGGGCCCGCTTCGGGGGCGGAGCTTGGTCTTGGCGAGGTCTGTGCTGCGCCATTGCAGGCAGCGCGCGGTTTTGACGAGGTGGCGCGGGGAGCGCTGGCGCAGCTTCTCGTGGCCGTGGGATTTCTTGGTAGCTCCTTTCTTCACGCACGGGCGCAGGGCGCGGCGGATCACTCCGCCTTGGCGCACGCCTTGGCGCCAATGCACCGTCTTGGGGACGAGGTGGTGGAGGCACACCGCGGGCCCCGTCGCCTGCGGCCTGCTGAGGGGGAGGCGGAGAGTGGGATGGCGCTAGAGAGCCCCCCGCGGCATGGACGAGCTGGACGACGCGGTCGAGCCACTCCTCATAGACATCGTCGACCGGGCAGTAACGCAGGACCTCATTCGCCGTGATGAGCGCAGCCCGCGCCTCCAGGGGAGTGCGGTGCGCACGGGACGAAGAGCCAGCAGGAGTGAGAGATGGAGTAGCGGTGCGGCCATCCTGCTGCACCGAAGGATGTTGCGAGGATGCCTGCTGCTCGTTTCCCACCGGGCCGGTGGCAGCGTTGGCAACGGGGTTGGAGAACGACGAGGCGGCCCACCGACGGGAGCCGTCTGAGCGACGTGGGCGGCCCCGACGCTCAGCTCGAGCGCGGCGAGCGTCCGACATGGAGACGACGGAGTGACGAATTGGTGGTGGGGAAGCTACGCCACACCCCTACCTGGCGCACCAAATGTCAGGGTTGGGGTTCCAGCAGACCCTTAAGTTTCGAACACTGGGGTGTGCGCGAAGTCTTTCCCTTCAACCGATCTACGCTCTAGCTTGCTAGGATCTCGCGGACAAACTCGACGGAGTCACAACACAGATGGACACAGGGTTTATACTGGTTCGGGCCACCGTTGTGGTGTAATACCCTACTCTAGTGTGGTGGTGGTGGATTGCCTCTTGGGCTGATGATGAACAATACAAGGGAACAGCCTCCTGAGGTTAAGGCGTTCTTGCGCTTGGTGAGCTTGTGTGTGAGGTGGTCTCTCTCAAACTAAGGTCAGTCCGTCCCTTCTCTCCTTCCGATCCGATCCCCCCCGCTCTACTGTGGTGGCTAGTCCTATTTATAGAGGCCCTGGTCCTCTTCCCAAATATCGAGCGGGAAGGGAGCCAACAATGGCAGGCTAATTTGAAGGGGGGCAGCTAGTACAAGCTATCCTGACAAAAGCAGTCTTCGCCTGCACAAAGTTCTGGTGGTGACGCTGTTCTGGGCTCCACAATGACCTTCGTCTTGCAGTCCTTGGTCTTGGTCTTGTTGCACCGAAATGGCAACCTTTGCCTGAGGCCTCAGTACTTCGCGGCTGCGCTTGCCCCCTTTGCACCAAAGAGGAAACAAGGACGTTGTGCGTGCTGGCGCCCGGCTGGTGTTGATCATCATGGCTCACGTCACGAGAACCTCGTGAGGTTCGCCTCGCCTAGATATCTCCGCTCCTCGTGAGCCTGCCTAGCTAGGCCACTCCAGAGGAGGTCTTGCATCGTCCGCCTCACGAGGCTTGGCCCCTCGCGAGGGTCTTGGGTGCTTTGTTGGTGAAGATGGGCCGTACGGCCTGTTGGCTCAGCCACGCCGCGGGCCGCAGGCAGGCAAGTCTGGGGACCCCTGTTCCTAGAACACCGACAGTAGCCCCCGGGCCCAAGGTCCATGCAGGCTTGGCTTCGCAGCGAAGCCAAGGGTCATGCTCGAAGCTCCACGGGCCCCCAATATAAATAAATAATGAGTTCATTACAATACCTTAAAGTGGTGCTTTATCTTCTTATACTAACGGAGCTCATGATACTTTCTGTTGAAGTTTTGTGTTGTGAAGTTTTCAAGTTTTTGGGTAAAGATTTGATGGATTTTGGAATAAGGAGTGGCAAGAGCCTAAGCTTGGGGATGCCCAAGGCACCCCAAGGTAAAATTCAAGGACAACCAAAAGCCTAAGCTTGGGGATGCCCCAGAAGGCATCCCCTCTTTCGTCTTCGTCTATCGGTAACTTTACTTGAGGCTATATTTTTATTCACCACATGATATGTGTTTTGCTTGGAGCGTCTTGTATTATTTAAGTCTTTGCTTTTTATTTTACCACAATCATCTTTGCTGTACACACCTTTTGGGAGAGACACGCATGAATCAGAATTTATTAGAAAACTCTATGTTCTTCACTTATATGTTTTGAGCTAGATAATCTTGCTTTAGTGCTTCACTTATATCTTTTTAGAACACGGTGGTGGTTTTATTTTATAGAAATTATTGATCTCTCATGCTTCACTTATATTATTTCGAGAGTATTTGAGAACAGTATGGTAATTTGTTTTGGCTATAAAACTAGTCCTAATATGATGGGCATCCAAGATGGGTATAATAAAAACTTACATATAAAGTGCGTTGAATACTATGTGAAGTTTGATTCTTTATGATTGTTTTGAGATATGAAGATGGTGATATTAGAGTCATGCTAGTAGAGTAGTTGTGAATTTGAGAGATACTTGTGTTAAAGTTTGTGATTCCCATAGCATGCACGTATGTGAACCTTATGTAATGAAGTTGGAGCATGATCTATTTATTGATTGTCTTCCTTATGAGTGGTGATCGGGGACGAGCGATGGTCTTTTCCTACCAATCTATCCCCCTAGGAGCATGCGTGTAGTACTTTGTTTCGATAGCTAATAGATTTTTGCAATAAGTATGTGAGTTCTTTATGACTAATGTTGAGTCCATGGATTATACGGACTCTCATCCTTCCACCACTGCTAGCCTCTCTAGTACCGCGCAACTTTCGCCGGTACCATAAACCCACCATTTACCTTCCTCAAAACAGACACCATACGTACCTATTATGTCATTTCCAAAGCCATTCCAAGATATATTGCCATACAACTTTCCACTGTTCCGTTTATTATGACACGCTCCATCATTGTCATATTGGCTTGCATGATCATGTAGTTGACATCGTATTTGTGGCAAAGCCACCATTCGTAATTCTTTCATACATGTTACTCTTGATCCATTGCACATCTCGATACACCGCCGGAGGCATTCACATAGAGTCATATTTTGTACTAAGTATCAAGTTGTAATTCTTGAGTTGTAAGTAAATAAAAGTGTGATGATCATCATTATTAGAGCATTGTCCCAGTGAGGAAAGGATGATGGAGACTATGATTCCCCCACAAGTCGGGATGAGACTCCGGACGAAAAAAGATAAAAAATAAAAAAGTCAAAAATGAGAGGCCCAAAAAAACAAAAAAAAACAAAAAAAATGAGAGAAAAAGAGAGAAGGCACCATGATCTTCATGATAGAGAGTCTCTTATTTTGTCACTTTCATATACTAGTGAGAATTTTCGTTATAGAAATTGGCTTGTATATTCCAATGATGGGCTTCCTCAAAATACCCTAGGTGTTCGTGAGCAAGCAAGTTGGATGCACACCCACTTAGTTTCTTTTGCTGAGCTTTCATACACTTATAGCTCTAGTGCATTCGTTGCATGGCAATCCCTACTCACTCACTCACATTGATATCTATTGATGTGCATCTCCATAGCCCGTTGATATGCCTAGTTGATGTGAGACTATCTTCTCCTTTTTGTCTTCTCCACAACCACCATTCTATTCCACCTATAGTGCTATGTCCATGGCTCACGCTCATGTATTTTGTGAAGATTGAAAAAGTTTGAGAACATCAAAAGTATGAAACAATTTCTTGGCTTGTCACCAGAGTTGTGCATGATTAAATATTTCGTGTCATGAAGATAGAGCATAGCCAGACTATATCATTTTGTAGGGATAGCTTTCTTTGGCCATTTTATTTTAAGAAGACATGATTGCTTTGTTAGTATGCTTGAAGTATTATTGTTTTTATGTCAATATTAAACTTTTGTCTTGAATCTTTCATATATAAACATTCATGCCACAATAAATAAAATTACATTGATAATTATGTTAGGTAGCATTCCACATCAAAAATTCTGTTTTTATCATTTACCTACTCGAGGACGAGCAGGAACTAAGCTTGGGGATGCTTGATACATCTCCAACGTATCTATAATTTTTGATTGTTCCATGCTATTATATTATCTATTTTGGATGTTTAATGGGATTTCATATGCTCTTTTATATTATTTTTGGGACTAACCTATTAACCGGAGGCCCAGAGCCAGTTTCTGTTTTTTTGCCTATTTTAGAGTTTTGTAGAAAAAGAATACCAAACAGAGTCCAAATGGAATGAAACCTTCGCGATGATCTTTCTTGCACCGAAAGCAATCCAAAAGACTTGGAGTCGAAGTCTAGAACTCCAAGAAGAAGCCATGAGGCAGGAGGGCATGCCCCCACCCTCATGGGCCCCTCGTAGCTCCACCGACGTACTTCTTTCACCTATATATACTCTTATACCCTAGAAACATCAGGGAGAGCCATGAAACCACTATTCCACCGCCGCAACCTTCTATACCCGTGAGATCCCATCTTGGGGCCTTTTCCGGCGATATACCGAAGGGGGAATCGATCTTGGAGGGATTCTACATCAACACCATTGCCTCTCCGATGAAGCGTGAGTAGTTTACCATAGACATTCGGATCCATAGTTATTAGCTAGATGGCTTCTTCTCTCTCTTTGATTCTCAACAGAAAGTTCTCCTTAATGTTCTTGGAGATCTATTCGACATAATACTCTTTTGCGGCATGTTTGTTGAGATCCAATGAATTCTAGATTTGTGAACAAGATTATCTATGAATATTATTTGGTTCTTCTCTGAATTCTTATATGCATGATTTGATATCTTTGCAAGTCTCTTTGAATTATCGGTTTAGTTTGGCCTACTAGATTGATCTTTCTTGCAATGGGAGAAGTGCTTACCTTTGGGTTCAATCTTGTTGTGTCCTTTCCATGTGACAGTTGGGGCAGCAAGGCACGTATTGTATTGTTGCCATCGAGGATAAAAAGATGGGGTTTATATCATATTGCTTGAGTTTATCCCTCTACATCATGTCATCTTGCTTAATGGGTTACTCTGTTCTTATGAACTTAATACTCTAGATGCATGACGGATAGTAGTCGATGTGTGGAGTAATAGTAGTAGATGCAGAATCATTTCGATCTAATTGACACGAACGTGATGCCTATATTCATGACCATTGCCTTAGATATCTTCATAACTATGCGCTTTTCCTTCAATTGCTCGGCAGTAATTTGTTCACCCACCGTAATACATGCTATCTTGAGAGAAGACACTAGTGGAACCTATGGCCCCCGGGTCACTTTCATATTGTATTACATCTCTTTTATTTACATCGTATCTTGTTTACTATTTCGCAATCTTTACTTTCCAATCTATACAACAAAAATACCAAAAATATTTACTTTACTATCTCTATTAGATCTCACTTTTGTGAGTGGTCATGAAGGGATTGACAACCCCTTTTATCGCGTTGGTTGCAAGGTTCTTGATTGTTTGTGCAGGTACTATGTGACTTGTGCGTTGTCTCCTTCTAGATTGATACCTTGGTTCTCAAAACTGGGGGAAATACTTATGCTACTTTGCTGCATCACCCTTTCCTATTCAAGGGAAAACCAGCGCATGCTCAAGAGGTAGCAATTACGTCTCCGAAGACATCAAGGGTATGGACGACGACGCCGGAGAGGAGCAGGCCCAAAACCCGCCGTTCTCTGGATGCTGGATGGCCCCTTCTTCATACGACGTGTTGCTACCTCTTGAGCACTTGCGTTGGTTTTCCCTTGAAGAGGAAAGGGTGGTGTAGTAAAGTAGCGTAAGTATTTCCCTCAATTTTTGAGAACCAAGGTATCAATCCAGTAGGAGGCTATGCGCCAGTCCCTCGCACCTACACAAAACAAATAAATCCTCGCAACCAACGCGATAAGGGGTTGTCAATCCCTACACGGTCACTTATGATAAGATAATATTTTTGGTATTTTAATAATAAAGATGCAAAGTAAAATAAAAGCAAAGGAAATAACTAAGTGTTGGAAGATTAATATGATCGAAGATAGACCCAGGGGCCATAGGTTTCACTAGTGGCTTCTCTCATGAGCATAAGTATTTTACGGTGGGTGAACAAATTACTGTTGAGCAATTGACAAAATTGAGCATAGTTATGAGAATATCTAGGTACGATCATGTATATAGGCATCATGTCTGAGACAAGTAGACCGACTCCTGCCTGCATCTACTACTATTACTACACACATCGACCGCTGTCCAGCATGCATCTAGAGTATTAAGTTCATAAGAACAGAGTAACACCTTAAGCAAGATGACATGATGTAGAGGGATAAACTCATGCAATATGATGAAAACCCCATCTTACTATCCTCGATGGCGACAATACAATACGTGCCTTTCTGCCCCTACTGTCACTGGGAAAGGACATTGCAAGATTGAACCCAAAGCTAAGCACTTCTCCCATTTCAAGAAAGATCAATCTAGTAGGCCAAACCAAACTGATAATTCGAAGAGACTTGCAAAGATAACCAATCATACGTAAAAGAATTCAGAGAAGATTCAAATATTGTTCATAGATAAACTTGATAATAAACCCACAATTCATCGGTCTCAACAAAGACACCGCAAAAGAAGATTACATCGAATAGATCTCCACAAGAGAGGGGGAGAACTTTGTATTGAGATCCAAAAAGAGAGACGAAGCCATCTAGATAATAACTATGGTTCCGAAGGTCTGAGGTAAACTACTCACACTTCATCAGAGAGGCTATGGTGTTGATGTAGAAGCCCTCCGTGATCGATGCCCCCTCCGGCGAAGCTCTGGAACAGGCCCCAAGATGGGATCTCATGGATACAGAAAGGCACGACGGTGGATTAGGGTTTTGGCTCCGTATGTGATCGTTTGGGGGTACGTAGCTATATATAGGAGGAAGGAGTACGTCGGTGGAGCAACAGGGGGCCCACGAGGGTGGAGGGCACACCTAGGGGGTAGGCGCGCCCCCCTACCTCGTGGCCTCCTTGTTGGTTGCTTGACGTGGGGTCCAAGTCTCCTGGATCTTGTTCGTTCCAAAAATCACGTTCCCGAAGGTTTCATTCTGTTTGGACTCCGTTTGGAATCCGTTTGATATTCCTTTTCTTCGAAACCCTAAAATAGGAAAAAAACAGCAATTCTAGGCTGGGCCTCCATTTAGTAGGTTAGTCCCAAAAATAATATAAAAGTGTATAATAAAGCCCAATAATGTCCAAAAGAGAATATAACATGGCATGGAGCAATAAAAAATTATAGATACATTGGAGACGTATCACGTGTACATGGTGGACACACCTAAAAAAGGCAACGACGATGATGAGAAGGATCCAGTCGAGGACGAACCTCTTGAGATACCACCAAAGCACCAACGTCAGCGCTAGAAAAGACAACAATACCAGCACCAGAGATAATGACACTGTCGGTGTCAAAACCGGCGGATCTCGGGTAGGGGGTCCCGAACTGTGCGTCTGAGGTTGATGGTAATAGGAGACAAGGGACACGAAGTTTTACCCAAGTTCAGGCCCTCTCGTTGGAGGTAATACCCTACGTCCTGCTTGATTAATATTGATAAGTATGGGGGTTACAAGAGTTGATCTACCACGAGATCGTAATGGCTCAAATCCTAGAAGTATGGCCTATCTGATTATGATTGTGATTGCCTCTACGGACTAAACCCTCCGGTTTATATAGACACCAGAGGGGACTAGGGTTGTATGAAGTCGGTTACAGAGAAAGGAATCTTCATATCCGAACGCCAAGCTTGCCATCCACGCCAAGGAGAGTCCCATCTAGACACGGGTGAGAGAATCTTCAGTCTTATATCTTCATGGCCCAACAGTCTAGCCCATGTCCAATAGGCTGGACGCCCGAGGACCCCTTAGTCTTGGACTCCCTAAGTAGCCCCTGAACCAGGCTTCAATGATGAGGTGTCTGGCGTGCAGATTTGTCTTTGGCATTGCAAGGCGGGCTCCTCCTCCGAATACTTCAAAACAGCTTTTGAACACAAAGAACGTGTCCAGCTCTACAAAACAAGCACCACACACAACCGCAGAGAGTATAGTATTTCACGAGTCTAATCCACTAACAACTTTTTGTAGCGTGACACCACATAACCACCTGGTCATTATTTCAAACTGTTTTTCGGCCTGCCGCTTCATATTTTGAGATGCGGTTGGCACGTCTTGTCAAAGCAGAGATCATGTCCCCTTATTACATGATTCTCATCAATATGGGCATGGGTAATCCAATCGTGCCGTCCGCACAGCCCTTGGGAAACAGGCGAGTTTTAAGGCTAGTGGGGAGGCGCTTTATATTCGTTGCCTTTATAAAGGGATAAGGACTCACCCCCTTTCACCCACGCCTTCTCTCTCTCTCTCTGCCCATCAGTTCTCGAGCTCCAGCGCCCAAGCTCCCATCCTTCCCGCCTCCAAACAGCATTCCAGTCATGTCCGGATCTGGAGCGCAAGGCAAGTGAATGGTATCCTCTATCAAGGAGAAGGACATCACCAGGCTCCGGGAGGCCGGGTATCTAGCCAAAGAAATCCCCCACCGGCTTCCGGCCAAGGGACAGATCGTCCCCACACAGAGCCCTTTGAGAGGGTCGTGTTCATCCCCCACTTCGTCTGTGGGCTAGGATTTCCTCTCCACCCCTTCGTTCGCGGTCTCATGTTCTACTACGGGCTAGATTTTCATGATCTGGCCCCCAATTCCTTCCTCAACATCTCAGCATTCATTATCGTGTGCAAGGCCTTCCTCCTTATCCCTCCCCACTTCGGACTGTGGCTGAAGGTCTTCAACGTGAAGCCGAAGGTGGTGGATGGCCAACGTGTAGAGTGCGGCGGCTCCATGTTGAGCAACCTGCCCAATGTCACATGGCCCAAAGGTACCTTCGTAGAGACCGTCAAGGGGTCTCAACAGAAGTGGTTCTATGTCATAGAGCCCCTCGATACCACCTTGGCCACAGCTCCCGAATTCCAGTCTAGCGCCCCGATGCGGCTCACCTCCTGGCTAGAGAAGGGCCTGTACTGGTCTTCTTTGGATGAGCTGACAGCACTCCAAACGCGCCTCAAGCGCATGGTGAACAAGGAGTCAAGCTTGTCAATGTGATTCAGGTGATGCCCGCTCGCCGGATCCTGCCGGGCCAAAGCCGGACTTGCCACTTGTGGGAGTTTGACCTGGCCAAGCACCGGACCTTGCAACAGTTCTTTGGCACTACACACGAAGAAATTTGGAAGGTGCTCTTCAAGGCCAACGAGACGTGGCCGGCAACGACCGAGGACCGCGGGCACGACCTGGCCCATCCCGCTAGTGCAGTAAGTGTTCCGTATTTCAAGGTGTAGCCTTTACTTGTATACTCAAGGAAGATGTCTAAACTTCCCTGTTTTGTTTTTTCAGGGCTGGTCAACGAAGGCGGAGTGGATTCTGTGTCCGGCTCCGCTACCCGAAGAACCAACAATCCCGCTTTTGACGAAGATGCTGGTTTCGGTGCCCTATCAGGCGCTGGAAAAGAAGGCCAAGAAGAAGGCCAAGGGGACCAAGGGTGGTCTCCGCCGTAAGGGCACTTCGGACGTGACGTCCGACGATGAGGAAGAGGAGGAAATCGATTCTCCTTCTAAAGGGGGAGGGAAGAAAAGGGCGGCCTCCACGCATCTAGAGACAGAGGCATCCAAGAAGGGGAAGTCCTCCGCCGCAAACAACCCCACGCGGGATATCGACAGCAGCTCCGAGTGGCGTCCCAGGGATAAGCCCCTGGCTGAATCATAAGTACTCAAAGACGCACTCAAATATCCAGCTCCTTTACTTTATAGCTTTAACATGTCGAATCATGCACTTCCAGTCCGGCTCACTCCGAACTCGAGCGATCCTCATCTTTGGGTAATTCGCTGGACCCGAAGGTGATGGACAGCGGGTCCCTTCCGGCGGCCTCCTCTCCCAGGGCCATGGATGACACTGAGGTACTATCGCAAAGGACCCCAGGCAAGGGAGAGACCCAAGAGGCTGTCAGGGTGGCGCCAGAGGGTGAAATCTCGGCCGCCGGACACATGGGTGAGCGAATCCCATGGAGACCGGTGATGGGGGCCATATCCAATTCGCCCCCAGCGGAATATGGCCCCGGAGACCTATACGGTCCAGAATTCGGCAAGCATCCTCGTTTGAAGGAAGGAGGTATGCCTATTCCGCCAGCGACCTCTACCCAACCAGAGGCACCGGATACTCTATTATAAGCGCTGCGAAGTGCTTCCATTGTTGAGGAACATCGTACCCTCATGGGTGCGGTGATTGAGAAGATTAAGTCCGTGAAGAGCAGACTGAACGAAGCATGCGCAAGCCTTCTAACAGGCTTTGAGGTACGCACTGCATTTATGTGAAAATAAAGTTACAGTATAGACAGTAGCCCCTGAGACTCTATCCGGTGTTCGGAAAGAATAGCTGAACAGAGGATCAAATAGTGTTTCGCAGGAGACTAACCATATATGTCTATGTGAATAAGCAGGCATCGCTTCTAGCCGCGACCTCTTATGCTGCTGAAGTCTCCTGACTGAAGCAGAGATTGGGGCGGGACGAGGAGGAGCTCAGCCAAGTAAGGAAACAGCTGGAGGAGAAGCAAGGTATGAAATGACCTGCTGTATATCAAAAAGTATTGATGGTTTATATTGACTATAATGTCGTGGTAATTGTAGGAGCAGCAACTAAGGTAGAAACCCTCAAGAAGGCGTTGACCGAGGCCGAGGAGAGAGCGGCAAAGGAACAAGTCGCTCATGAGAAACACGAGGCCAGGGTTGGCGAGGTCCAGCAGGAGCTCCAGGATGCTGTGTACAAATGCGAGTCCTTGGAGCGCCAGAATGCAGACTAAGAGTCTGAACTCACTAAGGTCTTCCAAAGCACACAAGAGGCCTGGACCGAAGCCCAAGGCGCCCTCCAGGAAATCCAAGAGGCCAAGAAAATCGCGGCGGGTAAGGCTTTCATTATGCAAATCAAGTATGTGAAGAAGAGTTATCTCTTACTAACCCGGATTTGGAGTTCTCTAGGGGCATTCGCGGATCTGCCGTGCAGCGTTTCTGACGCTGCAGAATTCTTCCGAGCCGAAGAGGGGAGCTCAACAGAGAAGTTGTTCTGGTCACAATACCTTGCGCCAGAACATCCGGTGCCCTTTAGCGATCAGCTTAAACAGCTGGCCGAGCTGCATAGGGTGGCCGAATTAGCCATGAAGGATTTGATAATCACGCTATGGCCTGCCGAAGCCGTACCCAGCAGCTACTTTGGCCTCGTGAAGCGGCTGGTCGATGCCTGCCCTCGGCTTGATGCCATCAAGTGATCGGTCTCCATAGAAGGTGCGCGGATGGTCTTCGCCCGTGTCAAGATATAATGGGCGAAGATGGATGCTGTAAAGCTTGCGATTGAAGGACCGCCCGCGAGCAAGGAGCACCACATGCCCGACCGGTATTTTGAAGATGTCTTGAAGGGATCCCGTATTGTAGAAGGGCAGTGTTCAAAACACATTATCTTTGAATGAGATCATTCATATTGTCCCTTCCTGTATGATGAAAACAAGGCTGATATGTAATATAACGCTTTGTTGTTTATTATTAAAAAAATTACCTCCTGTGCGGCCATTTTATTAAGTCTGAGAGTTGGCCAGTCGTGGGCTTTAACCCCCACATAGGTAGTATGGGGGTGTTCGGGATGAATCTAAAACACTCTTTATCCAAAAGTTTTGGTCCTTGAAGGAGGTGTTTAGCGCAACAAACCAGGCAATCGGACTATGCGGCTTTATCTCCATCACTTAGCCATAGGAGTTTGACAATAGAATTTTAGGCGCAGCCCCTATTATTCATGAGTCCGAACTTGGGTATTGTAAACATCTGATCTGGTAACGACCGATTCATCGCATAATGCGGAAAAATCGCAAAAGATTTCTAACCTCTGAATAGCTGACCGGCTCTCGCCGCTTCATGACAGTCAGTTTTCGGCTTTCTCTACTGAGGTGCTCATCCGGATAAACCAGGACACAATCACAGTAGTTCTCCCTTTACTACCCTAGCTGATAGAGCGGAACGTAAGGTAGTGAGCACACGAGCCGGGCAACCCAACTATTGACCAAAGACATGATTCAGAGCCCATGCATATAATGCTGAAATTCGGGGTGCCGAACTGTACTGTAAAAGTGTTCGGACTTTATTGCCATAGAATGGAGTGTAGTAAAGCTCTGGGCGATTTAAGGCGTACCAAAGTGTATGAGCGCAATTGATAAGATTATCAATAAAAAATGAAGTAGCAAGCTAGTGCCGCAAAAGTTGGGCCGTAAACTATTTCCATTATAGTTTGATTAATACGTCAAAGCGTATTTTGTACAAATAGTGCGATAAGCAATAGTGGCTATTTAACATGCCAAGACCAAGGAGGAGTTGCGTACGGGTCCTGAAAGCAGGTAGAATTATCGTTGAGAAGAACATCTAGAGGTTCCCCCACACGTCTGTGCTACTTGCCACCTTGGTATATCCGTCCTTCGAAAGGACCGATTATGAGGCCGTCGAGAGGGGCCTGCGGAAAAGAAACCTGAAAAGGATAAAAAGAAAAGTAAAAGTATGTGTGTCCAAGGAAGGTCGAGCCATATTGTGGACCACAGTCTGGTTATGCCTCTGTCTCTGTCCATGGTATTTTTAGTGCGTAGTTATGTACGCACGGTACGTGTGCCGCCACTTGGTCGGGACTGAGATGGAGGTCGAATTGCTAATCGAGCTCCTGACGACCTCGACTGTCCTGCCGCAGAGTAGTCCAGACTCGTTTGACAGTGTCTGGGAGTATGGCCGCCGAATTGAGGTTCTGCTTGTGAAGGCTGCTCCGTACCTCTGCTGCCAGGGCAGCGGTGTGCTCCTCGTTACGGAGGGAGCGCTCCGTGTTTCCATTGACTTTTATGACACCGCATGGTCCGGGCATCTTGAGCTTGAGATAAGCATAGTGTGCACCGCATTGAATCGGGCAAACGCGGTTCGTCCGAGCAGTGCGTGATACCCACTACGGAAGGGGACAATATCAAAGATTAACTCTCCGGTTCAGAAGTTGTCCGGAGATTCGAAGACGACCTCCAATGTGATTGAGCACGAGAAGCGGGCTTCTACACCTAGTATAACTCCTTTAAAGGTAGTTTTGGTGGGCTTGATCCTTGATGGATCGATGCCCATTTTGTGCACTGTATCCTAATAAAGCAGGTTGAGGCTGCTGCCACCGTCCATGAGGACTCGTGTGAGGTGGAATCCATCAATTATTGGGTCGAGGACCAGTGCGTCTGACCCGCCATGACGGATACTGGTCAGATGGTCCCTGTGATCAAAGGTGATCGGGCATGACGACCATGGGTTGAATTTCTGGGCGACTGGCTCTATCGCATAGACGTCCCTGAGTGCGCCCTTGCGCTCCCTCTTGGGGATATGTGTAGCGTATATCATGTTCACCGTTTTCATTTGAGGAGGAAACTTCTTCTGTCCCCCTGTGTTCAGTGAATGGGGCTCCTCGTCATCATTCTCGTTTTGCGACCCCTTCTCCCTGTCTTTGGCATTTAACTTGCCAGCCTATTTGAAGACCCAACAACTCCGGTGAGTATGATTGGCTGGTTTGTCAGGGTGCTATATATCTGACATGGACGATTGAGTATGCGGTCCAGGCTGGAAGGGACCTGATTATTTCTTTTGTATGGCTTATTCCGCTGACCGGACTTGGAGCCACTGAATCCGACATGGACCGCCGTGTCATCGGTATTGTCATCGTTGCTTCGACGCTTGTGTCTGTCGTGTCGGGACTTTCCGTTGCTATTTCTGGCTTTCGAAGTGCCAGGTTCACTTGCATTGTTATTGCTACGGGCTAGCCAGCTATCTTTGCCCACGAAAAAGCGGGTCATAAGCGCCGTGAGGGCTGCCATGGATGTAACACCCACGATGCGGCTATATCTCCCATGTGTCGGAGCACGACTTAGAGGCATAACCGCATAGTAGGCATGTCGCAAGAGGGGTAATCTTTACACATCCCATGTACTGAATAAGAAAGGGATAAAGAGTTGGCTTACAATCTCCACTTCAACAATACATAAATATATCATACGTCATTCAGAATACAATCAAGGTCCGACTATGGAACCAAATAAAAGAAAGACAACCCCAAATTCTAGATCCCCAATCGCCCCAACTGGGCTCCTCTGTTGATCATCCGGAAACGAAACATAGTAACGGCCCGAATCCTCGTCGAACTCCCACTTTAGTTCGATAGCATCCCCAGCATTGGCATCATCGGCACCTGCATCTGTTTTGGAAGTATCTGTGAGTCACAAGGACTCAACAATCTCACACCCTCGCGATCAAGACTATTTAAGCTTAAAGGTAGGAAAGGGTAGTGAGGTGGAGCTGCAGCAAGCACTAGCATATGTGGTGGCTAACTTACGCAAATGAGACTGAGAAGAGAAGCAAAGCACGGTAGAGAGGCTAAAAGTGATCAAGAAGTGATCCTAAAGCTACTTACGTTCAAGCATAACACGAGACCGTGTTCTCTTCCCGGACTCCGCCGAAAAGAGACCATCACGGCTACACACGCGGTTGATTCATTTTAATTAAGTTCAAGTTCAAGTTCTCTACAGCCGGACATTAACAAATTCCCATCTGCCCATAACCACGGGCACGGCTTTCGAAAGTTCAAAACCCTGCAGGGGTGTCCCAACTTATCCCATCACAAGCTCTCACGGTCAACGAAGGATATTCCTTCTAGCGGAAAGACCCGATTAGTCTCGGAATCCTGGTTACAAGACATTTCGACAATGGTAAAACAAGAACAGCAAAGCCGCCCGATGTGCCGACAAATCCCGATAGGAGTCGCACATATCTCGGTCTCAGGGCACACCGGATGAGTGCTCCGTACAACTAAAACCTAACCTCGAGTTTCCCCGAGGTGGTGCTGCAAAGGACTCTAGTTCGGACCAACACTCAGAGGAGCACTGACCCGGGGGGGGGGGGCTTAAAATAAAGATGACCCTTGAGTCTGCAGAACCCAAGGGAAGGTATATGGTGGTAGCTAGGCAAATGGTAAAACCAAGGTTGGGCCTTGCTGGAGGAGTTTATTCAAAGCGAACTATCCAGGGGTTCCCATAACACCCAACCGCGCAAGGAATGCAAAATCAAGGAACATAACACCGGTATGACGGAAACTAGGGCGGCAAGAGTGGAACAAAACACTAGGCATAGGGTCGAGCCTTCCACCCTTTACCAAGTATATAGGTGCATTAAAGTAAAAAAGATATAATAATAATATCCCAACAATATCCATGTTCCAACATGGAACAAACATCATCTCCACTTGCAACTAGCAACGCTATAAGAGGGGCTGAGCAAAGCGGTAACATAGCCAAACAACAGTTTGCTAGGAAAGGTGGGTTAGAGGCTTGACATGGCAATATGGGTGGCATGATATAGCAAGTGGTAGGTATCGCGGCATAGCAATAGAGCGAACAACTAGCAAGCAAAGATAGAAGTGATTTCGAGGGTATGGTCATCTTGCCTGCAAAGTTCTCTGAGTCGACGAAAGCTTGAGCCTCATAAGCGTACTCAACAGGTTCCTCGATCAAGAACTCGTCTACTGGCTCTACCCAAGGCAGGAACACAAGCAAAGGAAGCAACAGTCAACCACGGTGCAATGCACAAACAACATGATGCAAAACATGGCATGACATGCGGGATGTGATATGCAATGCATATGCGTTCTCTAGAAGGAAAAGATTGAACCAGGCGTCAACTTGGCAAACCAAGTGTGCCGCTGGAAAGATGAGATGATTTCAGTCGAAATTGATATAAAGATCACCGGAATTGGATGCACGGTTTGCAAATGGCAAGCAACACAACAATGGCACAATTCTGCGATTAACAACACGATGCCATCTAGAATGCAACAAGAAACTAAGCTACTGCACTCCAACATAGCAACAAAGCACATGGCAGTGATCTACTCAATATGCTTGAAAAAAATGAACACTGATCTACGGCTAATTCACACAATAGCAGGTTAAAATAAGCGTGGCAAAAGTGCAAAAGATATCAGCATCACAGACTTAGTGAAAATAACAACATGCCAGGAATTAACATCAGGAAGACATGTTTAGAGCAAGCTAACAACATGCTACAGGAACATATAATAGCAAAACAAGGCATGGCATGAATATACTCAAAGCATAGAACAAAAGTCCCTTACTTACCATGAGTCAAAAAGGATCATAAGATATGATGGCACCCATGTAAACATAGCAAGTTTTATAAACAGATTCAGACTTAGCAGAAAACAGAGCATGGCATAAACAGAATTATGCAGGCCTATTTGCGAGCTCGACTCACTCACCACAAGGCATTGCATGACAAGATAAGCATACTACCAGCAAGAAGACATGATCATGAAGCTAACCAAGGCAAGAACAAGTTCATAGCGTGCTTGTATCAACTACAACAACCTTGGCAAAATTGATTAACACGTAAACAATCTGCCAGGAACATTTTATAGCAAAAGTAGAGCAAGATTAAGACATGCTAGGGCACTTCATAATTGCAAACAGGGGCATGGATGGATACATCATAACCATATGTCCAAAACATCCTTACTGAAGATACTCAAAACAAGCATGGATCACTCTGTAGCATCATGGTTACATGGCATAACAATAACAGCAGAACAAGGACTTAGCAAAATCCTAAGTCCCTGAAATCAGCAATAACACGAAGGCTACTTTGCATGCTCGTGCTTGTCACCACATTGATCACAAAAATACATGGCAACCACCTCTGTAAAGATGGCGTGGCATAACCCAAAAAACATGTAGAGCTCATGCCCATATGATGCACAGAACAAATGTGACAAAATGACAAATGCTCGTACTCTGATAAGAATCAACACCTAACAATTTATAGCACTCTTGAATCAACGATTTGGGCATCAAGATGGACTCAAACAAGCATGTCACAACGGAACAAGATGAAGAGCACATCATGATGAACATTTTGATATATCATGCCCATGAAATGGAGCTACGGTGAAAGATATATGATGCAAAGAACAGAGGCATAAAACATTAGGGACTTAGAAGAAAAACAACCTCTCAGACCACCAGATCTAGGGTTTCGCACGGATTATGAGGTTCGCTGGAATTTGTCGCCGGACTTGATGGGGGAGACAAGAATAGCGGACGGAGGTCAGGAAGAAGGCGCCGGAGACGTCGAGGTCGCCAGATCCGGTCGCTCCCCGACCGGATCTGGCCGGAGAAGGGGAGCTCCTGCAGCGGCGAGCCGCACGGGAGGCGACGGTGCATTGCGAAGGCGGCGCTTGGTGGCGGTGCGGTGAGGTGGCGGCGGGCGGTGCGTGCAGCTTGGAGGCGGCGGGCGGCGCTTGCGCCGGCGATGAGGGCGC
>NC_041390.1:413860717-413873960 GCF_002162155.2 Triticum dicoccoides | reverse complement strand
GGCGGTGACGCGGCTTTGGGCCGGGACGGGCGAGCGGGTGGCGGTGCGCAGGCTCGCGCGGGCCGGATCTGGGCCCCGCGAGCCGCGCGGTGGTGGAAGGCGGCGGCGGCAGGTGGCGCAACGTGGTTGGATGAGGAGGCGGCGTGGATGATGTGTCGTGCAGGGATTGGCCCGGACGACGTGTCCGGCGGACATGTCCGGCGGCGCGAGGAGGAAGATGATTAGGGTTAGGCCGCAAATTTTGCAGGGGATCACATATATATAGGTAGAAGGAGGTGGGAGTGTCCAAATGAGGTGTAGTTTTCGACCACGCGATCGTGATCCGACGGCGGAGGACATGGGAGTGGTTTGGAAGGGTTATTGGGACGTTTTGGAGGGGTGTTAGGCTGCAACACACACGAGGCCTTTATGGTTCCCTGGTTAACCGTTGGAGCATCAAACAGACTCCAAATGACACAGAATTTGACAGGCGGTCTACCGGTGGTGTACCAAGGACACTTGGCAAATCTCGGTCCATTCCGAGAATGTTTAACACCCGCTCACGAAAAGAGACAAAAGGGGCACGCCGGTACACGTAGGAGTGTCGGATTGCAAAACGGACAACGGGGAAAATGCTGGGATGCGTGAGACGGACATGAATGCAAATGCGATGCACATGATGACATGATATGAAATGCATGACATGAACAAAATGCAAAACGTAGAAAAAAAACCCACCGCGAAGGGAATCTCATATCGCATCTCCGGAAACGGCAAGAGTCGGAGTTACGAATATGGAAAGTTGTATCCGGGGTGTTACAATGGACTTTGGCATTTCTTGGCCAAGGAGTCAGGCAAGCCATTCATCCCGGATGCTGTGTTTAAAGGCCGCTAGGGCTTCGGCATCCGGACAGTAGATGATCTGGTTCTTTTTGGTTAAGAACCTAGTCCAGAATTTCTTGGCTGACTCTCCGGGCTGTTGAATTATGTGACTTAAGTCATCGGCATCCGAAGGTCGAACATATGTACCTTGGAAATTATCAAGGAAGGCTTCTTCCAAGTCCTCCTAGCTGCCAATGGAGTTTGCAGGCAGGCTGTTCAGCCAGTGCCGGGCTGGCCACTTGAGTTTTAGGTGGAGGTATTTGATGGCATGAAGATCATCGCCACAGGCCATATGAAAATGGAGAACAAAGTCTTCAATCCATAACGCAGGATATGTGGTTCCATCATATGATTCGATATTCACGGGTTTGAACCCATCTAGGAATTCATGTTCCATTACTTCGTCAGTGAAGCAGAGGGGGTGTGCGGCGCCTCTATAACGGGCCAGATCGTGACATAGTGCGGATGGGATCCATCTGCAGCTTACGGCTCAAACATGATTGTGCTTGCCATGTTCGGCTTGATAGCCATCGTCGCACGTCGGGGCACGCCCCCGTGATCCGTAGATCGATCTGGCCGGACCTGCTTTGTTCTTCAGGTCCTGCCGCAGGTCATCTGTGTATCCCTGAGCAGTTTTGTCTCTGCTTTTATGGCGAGGTAGGACGGGCCAGTGTTTGGCTTGAATTGCCGTTTTGTCCCAGCCACGTGGTGGTCGGTCGGTCGCATTACGCGCTGATAGTACGGGATCAAGTGCATCATCATCGAATTGAGGTAGTAGTTTACGCTTCGAGTAACTTTTGGTTGGGCGTTCGAGGCCGTATTCTTCTGCTACCAGGACATCTGTCCATCTATCATTGAGCAGATCTTGATCAGCTTGAGGCTACTGCTGCTTCTTTTTCAGGCTCCTTGCACTGGCTATTAGCTATTGCTTAAAGCGCTCCTGCTCGAGAGGTTCCTCGGGCAAGATAAAGTCTTCGTCGCCGAGGCTCACCTCATCCTCGGGGGGTGGAAGATAATTACTGTCCTCTGAGTCTTTGTTTGCGGCCTGTTCATCAGGGCTAACTCGCCCATCGTCCCGATTGTCTTGTTCAGAGTTTTGCTCGACGGGGTTTTCTTGGTCTTCGGCATCGTCCGGAGTGTAGTTTTCTCTCGTGCCGGTATTGTTGTCTTTGCTACGGCGTGATTTAGAGCAGCGTCGTCGGCGCTTTTGTTGTATCTCGGGAGGTTTATCCTCTAGTAGATTTTTCTCTTTATCGCAGTCACCCTCCTTGGGTGCGTCCACCATATACATGTCATACGAAGAGGTGGTCGTCCAGCGTCCGGGTAAACGGCGGGTTTTTGGCTTGCTCCTCTCCAGCATCGTTATCCACACCGTCGATGGCTTCGGAGTCGTAATCGAGCTTGTCAGTTAAGTCCTCTACTGTGGTGATGAAGTGGGTGGTGGGTGGGATGTAAAATTCCCCGCTCTTAGCCCCTAGTCCGGGCTGGGCGTAGTTCCGTCATTGCTCCTCCATAATCACGAGGGGTCGCATCAAGTCCAGGGCCTCGCTTAAAGGAGAGGTTTGTTGAGGGAGAAAAGAATTCGTGGAGTATGGTAGGATAGGAATTCATTGGCCGAGCTCACACGATGCTGACTCGGAGAGTTCGGAGCCGGTGTACGGGGAAGAGTCCAGCTTGGTGATGGACGTCGGTGACACTGCCTAGAGGCCACAGATAGTCCGGCGGGTTTAGAAATCCTGTCTTCGGTACTGGCAAGGCGCTCCGGCTCTAAGGCCAGACCGGAGGTTGGGGTCGTGAATCCTTGGAAGATCAAGTCTCCTCGGATATCAGCGACATAGTCCAGGTTTCGAAAACTAATCTGGTGACCTGGGGCGTAGCTGTCGATATGCTCCAGATGGCCAAGCGAGTTGACCCGCAGTGTGAAGCCGCCGAATACGAAGATCTAGCCGGGGAGAAAAACCTCCCCTAGGGCAGCATCGTTGCAGATGATGGATGGAGCCATCGAACGTTCTGATGGCGACACAGTGGAACTCTCAATCAAACCACCAATGTCGGTGTCAAAACCGGCGGATCTCGGGTAGGGGGTCCCGAACTGTGCGTCTGAGGTTGATGGTAACAGGAGACAATGGACACGAAGTTTCACCCAGGTTCGGGCCCTCTCGATGGAGGTAATACCCTACGTCCTGCTTGATTAATATTGATGAGTATGTGGGTTACAAGAGTTGATCTACCATGAGATCGTAATGGCAAAAACCCTAGAAGTCTGGCCTATCTGATTATGATTGTGATTGCCTCTACGGACTAAACCCTTTGGTTTATATAGACATCGGAGGGGACTAGGGTTGTACAAAGTCGGTTAGAGAGAAAGGAATCTTCATATCCGAATGCCAAGCTTGCCATCCACGCGAAGGAGAGTCCCATCCGGACACGGGTTAGAGAATCTTCAGTCTTGTATCTTCATGGCCCAACAGTCCGGCCCATGTCCAATAGGCTGGACGCCCGAGGACCCCTTAGTCCAGGACTCCCTCAAACACTCCGGAGAACGCTGAAGACCAAGAATACCCAACCGAACTAACATCCGAATAGGATGATCGGGAGGACGGGCCAGTTGACCCTGATGAGCAAGTAGGGAACGAAGACTCAAAGGATAGCAACTATCTACCACTCTCTGAGGACGACGTGAGTCTCGGCAATGAAGATTTTATCGTGCCAAAAGAACCCCTCGAACAAGAGCGCTTTAAGCACCGGATAATAGCCACAACAAGAATTCTAAAAGAGAAGCAGCAGAAGCTCCAAGCTGACCAAGATCTGCTCAACGACAGATGGACTAATGTTCTGGCAGCCGAAGAATACGGCCTCGAATGCCTAACAAAGAGTTACCCGAAGCGTAAGCTGCTATCCCAATTCGACGATGAGGCGCTGGAGCCCATACCACCTGCGCGTAACGCGGCTGACGGACCTGACTGACCACCATGTGGCCGGGATAGAACGACAACTCAAGCCGAACACCAGCCCGCACCACCTCACCGTAAAAGCAAAGAAACAATAGCTCGGGGATAAACATATGACCTACGATAGGACCTGGAAAATAGAGCAGGTCAGACTAGATCAATCTATGGATCGCGCGGGCATGCCCCGGCGTGAGAGGACGATTATCAATCCTGGCGCGACAAGCGCAACCACGCCCAGGCTGAAAACAGCATATGGACTCCATCCGAACTGCGTTGTGACATGGCCCGATATAGAGGCACCGCATACCCCCTATGCTTCACCAATGAGGTAATGGAGCACCAGTTCCCAGAAGGGTTTAAATCCGTGAACATTGAATCATACGATGGCACAACAGATCGCGCAGTATGGATTGAAGATTTTCTTCTCCACATTCACATGGCTCATGGTGATGATCTACACGCCATCAAATACCTCCCCCTAAAACTTAAGGGGCCATGTCGGTGTCAAAACCGGCAGATCTTGGGTAGGGGGTCCCGAACTGTGGGTCTAGGCGGATGGTAACAGGAGACGGGGGACACGATGTTTAACCAGGTTCGGGCCCTCTTGATGGAGGTAAAATACCCTATGTCCTGCTTGATTGTTCTTGATGATATGAGTAGTACAAGAGTTGATCTACCACGAGATCAGAGAGGCTAAACCCGAGAAGATAGCCTATGGTATGATTGTTGTTCTTGGTCCTACGGAGTAAACACTCCGGTTTATATAGACACCGGAGGGGGCTAGGGTTACACAGAGTCGGTTACAAGGAAGGAGATCTACATATCCGTATTGCCAAGCTTGCCTTCCGCGCCAAGGAGAGTCCCATCCGGACACGGGACTAAGTCTCCGATCTTGTATCTTCATAGTCCAACAGTCCGGCTAAAGGATATAGTCTGGCTGTCCGGATACCCCCTAATCCAGGACTCCCTCAATAGCCCCAGAACCAGGCTTCAATGACGATGAGTCCGGCACACAGATTGTCTTCGGCATTGCAAGGCGGGTTCTTCAAACTCCGGGTACAAGTTAAATAGTGTCCGGCTTCTCGTAAATGATGCGCTTCTTGGCTTCTGCATCCAATAATGGCCATCTTCCACGTGTCAAGCGAATGTGAGGAGCCAGGGTGTTTTTACATTTTCCACCCCGTCTATGTGAATGAATTGTCTATTAAAGAGACGAGGACCCTTAGATCCAAACCACACCATCCTCCCTCAGCGAGCATTCATCGAAGCGCACTCTAAAAAATACATCCCAACATGGCCGGCCAGCGCACCTCCTCCTCTCGCTCCCGCAGCCCCAAGCCCGGAGATTGGGAGAAGTGTTCCGTCCCATACAGCCAATTAGTGAAGCTAAATGAAAGTGCGTTATATCGACTAGAGGGGGGTGAATAGGCGATATTTATGGAAGTCTTCAAAACGTGGAAGTTTCGTAGACAAATGATAGAAATAGACCTATTACCATGCAGCGGAAGGTAGACTACACTAAGCAAACCATGGTCAAGTATTCAATGAAGTGAAAGCACAATGACCTATAGCAGCTAGGTGGTTAGGATCAGGTAGGAAGATATTATGAAGCCAAACAGAACACGCAGTCACTCAGTGAAGACAAAAGATAGTGCAATCATACAATGACTTCACAAGGACCAACAGTAAGTAAAGGGAAAGGAAGGATGAAACCAGTGACTCGTTGAAGACAATGATTTGTTAGACCACTTCTAGTTGTTGTGACAACTGTACGTCTGGTTAGGGCGGCTAGGTATTTAAACCTGAGGACACACAGTCCCGGACACCCAGTCCTGAACACGCAGCTCAGGACACCAAGTCCTCACCGTATTCCCCATGAGCTAAGGTCACACAGACCTCGCCCAATCACTCTGGTAAGTCTTCAAGGTAGACTCCCAAACCTTCATAGACTTCATTCACCGGCGATCCACAATGACTCTTGGATGCTTAGAACGTGACGCCTAACCGGCTGGAGGATTCACAGTCCTCAAGTGTAATAAGCACTACTAGGAAAAGGCCTACTAATGGCGCACCTAATTTGGCCATTAATGGCGCATTAGTGGTGCGCCATTAGTAGCACGCCATTAGTATATTTTACTAATGGGGCACCACAGGTGCGCCATTAGTATCTGGTATACTAATGGCGCACCCCAGATGCGCCATTAGTATATACAACAGCGCGCCATTAGTATGCCTCCGAGGGGGCCATGTATACCCAGGTGCTTTGGCATACTAATGGCGCACGACAGCAAGATGCGCCATTAGTAACTTCGGCATACTAATGGCGCACGACAGCAAGATGCGCCATTAGTATCCTTTGGCATACTAATGGCGCACTATGATGTGATGCGCCATTAGTATGAATATTAGGTTTTTTTTTATTTTTTTTATTTTCTGTTTTTTGCACAGGTTACAAAATGTATAATTGGACAAAATATAGACAGCACACATCAACAACAGATTCATCGAATACAATAGAAGATTAGTCTCTGAATACAATTCATCATTTTAGTCTCCGAATACAAGTCATCATATTAGTCTCCGAATTGAAAAGACCGAACAACGATAGAACATTATATTACAAGTCTCGAGACCGCGAGTTTGTCTTCACATTACAAGTCGATATCGATCATCTAAACTACCATCACATAGAAGAGAGCTGCGGTCATCACGATGAGCATCATCACGATGAAACTCGTCTTCATCCGGTTCCTCCAACGCTCCCTCCCCTCTCCCGCTAGATAGCGGGCGTATCTAGATTTGGCCTCGGCCCTAGTGGCGTACCCTTTGTAACTGTTACCGCTGAATCGGTGAACCTGTCTCCGACACTCCTCCCAGTCGTCGTAGACTCCGGGAACCTTACCCTTGTACACGACATACCACGGCATCGCTATGCAGTAGCCAAATGAAACATTAGTACCAATTACAGACAATACATAAGCAATATATAAGTATGCAATAGAACGATCGGAAGAGAAAAGAAAGACATTAATAGCATCGATTACATCTTAAGTTGAACGACTCTCGAAACCAAAGAGACATACTACAAGTTCATTAAAGTTTAATTACAACATGAGACTCAAGGGACCGGAGCGTGGATGAAGCCGCCGTCTATCGTGGGAGTCATGAAAGAACGGGCGTTGTCAGCCTGCATTTGTAGGATTGTGTCGATGTCACTGTTGGACGGTTGATTTCTGAGGTAGAACTGCCCCGCGGTACGAAGGACATCTTGATGGATGATTTCCGCAAACTCCGACTGGATGCGAAAGAATTATTGTCTGATGTCCGCGTCCTGGATTGCCGACACGCTCGCGGCCCAATCTTTGAGTCTACTCGGTAGCAGAAGTTGATGATGGTCCCGTATGATCGCCCGCATGTGATGGATGGCGTAGTAGGCACCCTTCTGACCGCCAGGCGGCTGCTTGACGCAGCAGAACGTCGTATTGTGGGAGAACACGTGCTTGCCGTACTTACGAATAGGCCTGGTGAAGGTGCCTCCAGATTTGACGTAGCCGGGGAGAACATCATCAAGAACCTTCTTGACATTTGTGTAGTCTACGTTCGACTGACGGTCCGGGTCGAAATACGTGGCCATGGAATATTTGGGGCTTAGGAGGATGAGCGTGCAACGTGTGTCACTGCAGAAAACACGGAATGTTAAAAGAAAAACGATCGAAATCTAAGAATTCATATGTTACGGGGCGGTTGAGGGGAGGACTTACTCGGGAAAGTAAGGCACGAGGAAGTTATCCTTATCTTGGTTTGCCAGAATGATGCCTTCGAGGTAAGAACTCGCGACTTGCCGGTCCCCAGCGCTGCCCAAGATCTTGGCACGCATGTAGAAGGGGTCGAATATCACGATGTCCGGGGTCTTGTCGCGAATGATCCGCATCTCCATACTCAGTGAAAATATCCGAACGAAAGTGTAGTGCAGCGGATGAAGGTTCAACATAGAGTGGATGTCATCAAACCGCAGGACGATCGTACCCCCGATGGAGTTATCCACAAAGCCCTTGCCCTCTGGCACCTTGGCCGCGAAAACCGGGTATGCCACATCCTTCTCTCCGAGACGCTGCTTCTCCAAAGAAAGAACACTGTCATGCAGACTCCGCATAGCACCGGTTGCAGCATCGAGCATATTTCTCGGTAGCATCGGCCTACCCGCCACATGCACCCTCCTCGAGATATCCTCAGGTGAAGGTGGCCCGTCCTGAGCACGGATCGTACTCGGTGCCGGCTGGCCCGCACCCTTGTTAGTCTTTCTTTTGTGTGCCTTCTTCTTCTCCTGTAATGGGACCGAGTTCTACTCACAGACCGCCTTCTTGAGTGTGTTGGGGATGATCATATTTTGCACCTCGCCTATCTGAGGCTCGGTGAAGTCGGCAGCTGGAGGTGTCTCCTAAGAGCTGAACTGCAGACGACGCCTTTTGCAACTTGGCTTCTCCGCGGTACCAGCTAGATCGCGCACGTCTTTTGTTGGGTTGGGTTCTTGAGAAGGAGGCCCCATGAAGTCGCCACCGTACCCATGATCGGCAAAGTACTGATCGGCATTGGCAAATGTATCGTCGTCGTCGTCGTTCTGATCCTGTGCCATATGCATGTTTGGATCCAGTGGCATAGGGATGTCCGGCACCGTTGCGGCGGTCTTGCCATGGGGCCGACTTGGCGCCGGCACGACTGGCGGTGTTGTCTTTGGGGTGGTGTCCCCCGCCGCCAAACAAATCTGGCTCTTCGGCCAAAGCAGGGGCCAGCTCAGGCAGGCGCTGAGGGTCATCACGTCATCATCGTCGGCCCCGACGGGTCGAATCGGAGGTAACAACTCGTCGCAGCCTGGCAGCACCCGAACCAGTTGAACCCTAAACAAGTTGGGTGGCATCTGGGTACCGTGGAACAAGGGGTTTCCCGGTTGAACGATTTTGCCCTTGGCGACATCGACCAACTCGTTGTTCACGAAGTGCAGGAGAGTGCACGGAACGTCGGCGGCGCCCTGCGAAAACATGTAGGGCGTCAGGGATGCCCAGTCAAAGGCAAGGAGATGAAGTCCTCGGTCGAGAGAGGCTTAATTAGTTACCGTGATGATGGCGTCAAGCTCGGCTAATGTCGAGGCACCGCCAACGGCGGGCGTGCAGTTGACGGAGGGGCCGCTTGCTGCAGAGGTGCCGGCCGACGTACACCCGGGTGCATTAAGCTCCCGTGCCGGCGTTGGAGACACCAATGCCGCCTCCGCCGGAGACACCAATGGCCCCGCCATCACGTTCTGCGAGTTGCTGGCCGTGAAGCTAGGAATCAGGGGCGGCCCCTGTTGGCCGCCCGCAATCCATGCACTAATCCCCTGGATCAAGGTAGGCACAACGGCGGTGATCGTCGCTCCGAGATGTTGTTGCACTTGCTCTTGGACAATCTCCGGAATCCGCGCCACATGTGCCCTGAGTTCTTGAACCTCGCGCGCCTGGCTTTCCGAGCTGGTCTTTTTCTCCTTTCGGCCACCAGTGTTATAGTATGACGACCATTTTGTCGACAAGCCTTTGCCGGCCACACGACCAGATGACGTTGGCTTACTGAGCTTATCCTTGTTCTTCATTACATTCAACGCCCTATTTAGAGTGGTGTCCCAAGGGTTGCTCTTAGTCGATCCTGCGCTACTGCTTTCAGTCGCCTGCGGAAGGAATGTGAACCATTTAGAAATTTGGCTTCATTAATTAGAATGCAACCATATGGAGCTAATTACGCGGGGGTGTATTCCTTACCAGAACAAGCTCAAGCGCCCTGGTCTTCGGATCCGTGGTAAGCTCCTTTGTTTTCGGGTCCTCCTTGTACCGGGCCCTGACAAAGTTCCTGGTCTGCTTGTCACCGTATTTATCGAAGAGGGGCAGTAGGCCTTGCTCGGCACGGTCCGCCTCCTCCTTGTCCTATATAGGCTCCACCACTCTGTAACCGCCGGGACCGAGTGTGTGTTCCCCTAAGTTTAGCTCCCGCATTTCTTTCCCCCACTTACTTGATTCGGAGCTTGCGGTGCTCGAGCAATTGATCTTGAAGTCGTTGTAGTCATCTTCGGTGATCGAAGGATTTTTCTCCTTGATCTTCTCATAACTCTCACCTTTCTCGATCATTCTCTTCACATTGCTTTTCCAAGTAGACAGGGCCGTGCTCATCTTCGTGAGGGCAGCATTGTTCACTTTATTCCCTTTGAGGCTTGTGTTTTCAAATTCAGCGGGGAACTTGTATCGTTCGTGCAGCTTCGTGAAGAGGAGGTTGCACAAATTCCCTCGGTCAGGATGCCTGAGGTTCTCGGTGTTGATCGAGACGGTGCTCCGGAGAATGCACCCGAGCTGAAGCGAGTACCCCTTGACTATTCGTTCGGGCGCCGTTGGATTCCCGTTGGAGTCCACTTCAGTAACTTCCTCCTTGAGGGTGCGGAGCACGGTCGGGCGCCGGTCCTTCCGTTGCCTCTTCGGTTGGCTGCCATCTGTGCGTGCACCGCCATCATCAGTGGTGGCATCCTCGGTGGCACCATCAGTGGTGGCATCAGTGGGGTCATCCTCGGCGGTACCATCAGTGGTCTCAGGATCGGCGGGGAAGGCGGCGTCCTCATATAAGTGAGGTTGTTCCTCCATCTCCTGGGACAGCTCCCAGAATGCCTTGACGCCTGAACCCCCGGCCTCATCATTGTTGGCCATGTTTCTCTCTAAATAGGAACAAAGTTTGGTCAAAAAGTTGGTTATTGTCAAGGAACAAGATCTCTAAGTTGACCAAATAACCTAATTCTCGAGGAATGTCGCCAAAAAGTTGGTTATTGTCAAGGAACAATTGAGAGATGTTTGTGATATTGCCTAGGTGTCTTGGGATAGAACCTGTTAGTGTGTTGTTGCTAAGGTCCAAGTCCACGTTCTTAGGGTAACCTAGTTCTTGAGGGGTGTGTCTAGAAAGTTGGTTGCTGCAAAGATACAAGGTTGTGAGTTTGGTCAAATTGCCTATGATGTTTGTGATATTGCCTTGGATCTTGAAGGCACTGTTGCATGATGC
Source organism: Triticum dicoccoides (assembly GCF_002162155.2). Taxonomy (NCBI): domain Eukaryota; kingdom Viridiplantae; phylum Streptophyta; class Magnoliopsida; order Poales; family Poaceae; genus Triticum; species Triticum dicoccoides. Next base: position 413,863,086 of record NC_041390.1, on the reverse strand, counting down.
AGTGGTATAGCCAGCATGGGACCTCATCTGTGCAGGCTAATTTTCTAGATTGTAACACTGGGATTTGTGCACAAGCTAAGCTAGCTAAGACAGTAGCTTCCTTGCAACCCACAAAAGACAAAGGAAAAGGGGTGAAAAGGGGGAGATGGTTAGCTTTGATGAGCAGGCAACATCTTCCTAACCCCCTTCTTCTTGTCTCCTCTCACTATCTCTCTCACACACATGGCAAGCAAGGGTGTCTGAGTGTGTGAAAAAAAATACTAAACTAATCCAACCACTAAAGCAAATTAATTTTTATTTCGGTTGAGAATCGGGCACCTTCTAGGTCAAGAAAATTGGGCATGACCTTTGCTAATTTTCTTGACCTTGGAGTGCCCCCTTTCTCAACCGAAACGGAAATTAATCAACGTTTCAGGAGAAAGGGGTCATTTTAGAAGATCACAAGTAGCAGCAGCATCACTTGACAAAATCACAACTAGCAGCAGCAACTCGCAGATAGCAGCAGCAGCATCACTTGACAAGTAGTACAGCAGCAGCAGCAGCATGCATGCACTGGTCCATGGCACAAAGTCCATGACCCAGAACAGAGCACTTTACTAAAAATGAAGAAGAAAAAAGGCATACATGCACTGGTTGTAGCAAATCATTACTTCTGAATCTAAACACCATGCTGGTGTAGCCATAGGCCCACATTAGTCTAAAATCCTGCTTTATTTTTCACAACAGAAAGGTCAAAACAACAATAAAAAGGAGAGCCCAATCTGGTCTAATTGATCCTTGGAAATTATAGAATGTTCATCTATGCATGGAAAAACAACAATTAGGACAGGGAAATTACTATGCAGCTAATAGTCTTTAAGCATTGAAACACAGCTAAGGATACAACCCAGAAGTGATGGTTAACACTTCTAATAAACATGGCAATTTTAAATTATGACACACAATGCCATAATTAATCAAGAGTTACTACTACAGTACTCATGTACTCCATCTTACAGAGTTACTCCATCACAGCAACAACAACCTTGCAGATCAAAAATGATTTGTGTAATCTGGTTGGTACTCTTACAGTTGCATAAATTGAAAAAAATTGATCTGTGTGATCTGGGTTACAGTATCAGCAACCTTGCATTTCATTTTATACAAAAATGTACTCCATCACCAAATTCATTGATGTTTCTAAGCAAAATTCACAAGTTCAGAAGATCACAAGTCCACAAGATCTACAGTAGCAGCAGCATCACAAGTTGACAAAATTTAGTGGACTTAGAAGTTAGAGCTAGAGTAGCATCACTAGAGTGCAACTACAAGAACAAGCACCGGCATCACTTAAGCAGCAGCAGCAACAACATCGAGCAGATTACACATCGCGGGTCACTAGAGCGGATTAAGTGATGACAGCCTACTCCTCGGATCTTTGGACAAGTAGCTGACCACCACCAGATGGAGTGGTCACTAGAGAAGATTACACATCACAAACAGGAACTCACTAGAGCAGATTACACATCCAAGCATCACTTAAGCTGTACTCCCGACGAACCGAAGGGGAAAGGGAGGGGATCGACAGAGGAGCTCACCGTCACCTGCAGGTGAGCAAAGCGGGCTCAGGGGAGAGCTCGCCGGAGCGAATTGTCGACGGAGTCCGCCGGGCCGAAGAGGAAGCCGGTGGCGGGGAAGGTGTCGCGGGGGCGTCCGGAGTCCTGCGGCTTGTCCGGGGAGACGTAGTCGAGGGAGGTGGAGTGCTTGGGCATGTTAGTGTGTCATGAGGTCGACGGTTGCCATGGTGGTGCGAGGTGGCCGGCGACGGGCGCGTCGCGCGCGGGTTGCCAATGCAGATCTGGGGGAGAGGAGAAGGCGAGAGGGCGAGGGGAAGGGCGAGGGGAAGCGCGAGGGGGCAAGTGGGGAGGCAGCGAGGGCGGTGGGGGTCGGCGGCGACGGGGGCGGCTCGGGCACGGGGACGGCGCTGTGAGGGGAGAGAGACAGAGGGGAGAGAAAGAGGATGGCGTGGGCGCTGACCTTTTTTGTTACTAATGGCACAATACTAATGGCGCACCACCCCTCGGTGCGCCATAAGTACATCCATACTAATGGCACACCCCACTGTGGTGCGCCATTAGTATTTTTTTTTGCTTGAGCTAACAGGTTATCTTCCACCTGACCTGATCCACACCAAGTTCCCTCTACTAGCTCGACTGGTCAGCAGCCAGTTCTCACACTATGAGGTCCTGGGTTCGATTCCCAGGCTCCACAATTGTTTTATGCATTTAAAATGTTGTTTGATACTTATTTGTGTTTAAATATGTTCAAACTTGTTTAAATCATAACAGTAATATTTTTTTTATAAGACAGTAATAATTTTTAAAAAAATA
>NC_041390.1:413860004-413860612 GCF_002162155.2 Triticum dicoccoides | reverse complement strand
TCAAACAGTAATGCCGGTGGAGCGGGGGAGGGTGCGCGGGGTGCGGGGGGTCGGCGGCGGCGGTTGAGTAGGGGAGGGGTGCGGGGGGTCGGCGGCGGCGGTTGAGTAGGGGAATCGAGGGTGCAGGGGGTCGGCGGCGGCGGCCGGTGGACCGGGGGGTGCTCGGCGGCGAGGGGGACCGGATCTGGCGAGGTGGGATAGCGATCGAGATGGAGGGGGATCGAGATCGAGTGTCCATGAAATTTAAAAATATTCATGATAGTTCAAAAAGTGCCCATGAAATACAATCGAGAAATGAAGGCTACGATTCAAATAAAATCGATCTTAGCTAGCTATCTGTTGACAATCTTCTTGCCCTTCTTTTTCGCAAATGGAGTTCTTCTGTGGAACGGGCGTCCTTTAGGTAGGGTGGTCCTGCTTCTTCTTGTGGTGTATGCTGCTACTTCATCATCGTCGTCATGTTCGATCCTTGGGTCGCCGTACAATTTTTTTTATGCATTTAAAATGCTGTTTGATACTTATTTGTGTTTAAATATGTTCAAACTTGTTTAAATCATAACAGTAATATTTTTTTATAAGACAGTAATAATTTTTAAAAAATATCATCA
>NC_041390.1:413815185-413859868 GCF_002162155.2 Triticum dicoccoides | reverse complement strand
GGGGTGCGGGGGGTCCACAGCGGCGGTTGAGTAGGGGAATCGAGGGTGCGGGGGGTCGGCGGCGGCGGCCGATGGACCGGGGGGTGCTCGGCGGCGAGGGGGACCAGATCTGGCGAGGTGGGATGGCGATCGAGATGGAGGGGGATCGAGATCGAGTGTCCATGAAATTTAAAAATATTCATGATAGTTCAAAAAGTGCCCATGAAATACAATCGAGAAATGAAGGCTACGATTTAAATACAATCAATCTTAGCTAGCTATCTGTTCACAATCTTCTTGCCCTTCTTTTTGGCAAATGGAGTTCTTCTGTGGAACGGGCGTCCTTTAGGTAGGGTGGTCCTGCTTCTTCTTGTGGTGTATGCTGCTACTTCATCATCGTCGTCATGTTCGATCCTCGGGTCGCCATACTTGTCGAAGTCTTGCTAATTGGCTACTCCATCCATTCCGATGATCTTCATTTTGCCTCTCCTCACGACAACATGACTGGGCTTTGACGGGTCAGTAATGAAGAAGCATTGGTCCACTTGGGAAGCCAGTACCCATGGCTCATTTTTCGCGGTGACGTTTGCGCCCGCGGTCTTGGATTTGGCTTCGGGTATAACCATGGTGGTGAAATACCGGTCTTCTTTTAGGACGCTCTTGGCCCATCTGACACGGAACATCGGGACCTTCTCTCCAGCGTAGCTCAGCTCCCAGATCTCCTCGATCCTTCCGTAGTATCTGTCCTTGTCATTACCAATGTAGGATTCCATCGTTACCCCGGAGTTCTGATAACCATCGCTCTTCATGTCCTTGGCCTAGGTGTAGAATGTGTAGCCGTTGATATCGTACGCCTCATAGGTCATCAGGTTGTGCTCGGCGCCCTGTGACAAGGCGAATATGAGTTGTTCTTCCGCGGAAGAATCCTCATGTAAAGGGTACGACAGAAGCTTCTACTTGAACCAACGCGTGAAACATGAGTTGTGCTCTTTGAGTATATCTCCGTCCGTCCTCTGTTGGCCTCGGTCATTGTACGTCTTCTCAATAAAGGTTTTGTGTTGTACCACCCAAGGATCGACCACGTCTATGTGTTGTAGCGCGACTAGGTTTGCTCTTTCAAAGTCGGCGAGTCGACCCTCGAAGTCGACATGCATTTCGCGACGACCCTCATGGTGACCCCATCCAGCGAGCCTGCCGAGGTGCCTGTTGACGGGCAGACCAACGGGGTTCTCGATGCCTAGATAATTCATGCAGTAGGAGATGCACTCTTCGGTCAGAAAGCCCCTGGCTATGCTTCCCTCTGGACGTGACATGTTGCGAACGTATCCTTTGATGACACCATTCATCCTTTCGAACGGCATCATGCTGTGCAGGAACGTCGGCCCGAGTTGGATGATATCGTCCACGATATGGACCAGCAGATGCACAATAGCGTCGAAGAATGCGGGCGGGAAGTACATCTCAAGCTCGCATAGTATCACCACGATCTCTTCCTGTAGCCTTCTGAGTTGCCTCACGCCAACAGACTTCCGAGAGATGACGTCGAAAAAGTTGCATAGGCCAAATAGGGTTTCACGGACGTGCGCGTCCATGATCCCATGGATTGCAACTGGAAGTATCTGCGTCATCAGCACGTGACAGTCGTGAGACTTCATCCCGCTGAACTTCAGCTTCGCTGGGTCTAGGTATCTGCTTATCTTCCCCGCGTAACCGTAAGGAAGTTTTACTTCTACGAGGCAGGTGAAAAACTGCTCGATCTCCTCCTGACTTAGAGTGAATCACGCGGGAGGGTAGTCATTTCCGGTCTTCTTGGCCTTTTTGCCTTTGTGACGAATTTCCGTGTCCTGATTCGCCTCATCATCATCATCATCATGATCATCATATATAGCGTGAAGCTCCTGCCTGATGCCCATTGATTTCAAGTTTGCCCTTGCTTTCGGCCCATCTTTGGTCCTCTCTGGCATGTTGAGCAGGGTACCAAGTAGACTCTCGCACACGTTCTTCGTGATATGCATGACATCAAGGCTGTGAGGCACACGGTGGATCTTCCAGTACGGCAAGTCCCAGAAAACAGACCTCGTTTTCCATACCTTCAGCAGTGGCTCTGGCGCCTTTCGCTTCTTTCCCGGCTCTGGCGCCTTTTGCTTCTTTCCCGGCAGTGGGCAGTCTTTCCAATTTTTCAACAGCTCGTCTATTTCCTCGCCGCTCCTCGTACGCGGGCGTCCTCGGGGTTCGGTTTCACCATCGAACAGATCCTTGCATTTTCTCCACGGGTCATCGTCGCGAAGCCACCTTCGATGTCCCATGAACACGGTTTTCGAAGACCCGGGATCTCTATCTAGCTGGCGATACGTTGTGTCATCCATGCACCTGACGCATCCAGAAAATCTGTGGACCACCTGCCCCGTGACATATCCGTAACCGAGATAGTCGTGCACCATCGTGAGCAGCGCGGCTCTCATAGGGAAATATTCTTTCTCTGCAGCGTCCCACGTATTGGCTGGCGTTTTCCACAGCGTGTCAAGATCCTCTTTCAGCAGCCCCAGATACAGATTGATGTCGTTCCCTGGTTGTTTCGGTCCTTCAATTAGCATACTCATGTGAATGTACTTCCTCTTCATGCACAACCAGGGGGGAAGGTTGTACATCCACACAAACACAGGCCAGGTGCTATGTGTGCTTCTCTGGCTGCCAAACGGATTGACTCCATCAGTGCTCGCGCCCAGCACGATGTTCCTTGGATCATTCCCAAATTCTGGGTCTTTGAAGTTCAACGCTTGCCACTGGCTCGCATCCTTAGGGTGACTCAGCACCTTGTCTTTTTATCTATCTCCGGATCATTTGCGTCATCTTCTCGCTTCTTCTCCTCCCTATCCGCGGGCCAACGCAGGAGCTTTGCTACCTTAGGGTCCGCGAAATACCGCTGTAGACGAGGAGTGATCGAAAAGTACCACACCACTTTTCGAGGAGCTTTCTTCCTCTTCTTGTATCGAGTGACGCCGCACACCGGACATATGGTAGACTCCGCGTGCTCGTCCCGATAAATGATGCAATTGTTCATGCACACATGGTATTTCACGTGCGGTAAATCCAGAGGACACACGATTTTCTTCGCCTCCTCCAAACTGGTCGGGCACTTGTTCCCCTCGGGAAGACGTTCGTGCCAGAATGACATGTTCTCGTCGAAGCATGCGTCGGTCATTTTGTGTGTTACCTTCATCTCCAGAGCCATGAGCGTTACTTTCAGGCGGGTATCCTCGGGCCTGCATCCTTCATACAATGGAGTAACCGCGTCTAACTCAAGTTGATCCATCTTGGCTTTCTCTCGGGCGGCAGCTCTTGCGTTATCCGTCTGCTTGAGAAGCAGCTCTTGAATATGAGGGTCCTGCACCCAGCCCATCGATGGTCCAGCGTCGTCTGCTCCGTCGGCATCATCATCTTCATGATCATGCCCGTCGACTGCTCTGGCATCTTCCTCATCATCATGTCCTGCATCTTCTACATGATGACTGTGTACAACATCACCATCGTGATCATCTCCTGGGGATTATTCGTCTTCTCGCCCGCCCGAGCCGCGGTGGTTGTCTTGCTGCCCTTCCTAATTTCTTGCCCGACCCCCATGGACGACTTTGTAGTCATCTTCATCACCTTGCCACCGATAGCCATCCATGAAACCACGCAAGAGCAGGTGGTCCCGCACCTGCCCGGATTCTGGGTCCGCAATAAGGCTCTTCAGCTTGCATCCTCGACACGGACATCTTATCTCCGTCTCGTTCTTTTGAAGCATCTCGGCCTTCGCGGACCTCAAAAACCTATTCATGATGCCTTCGGTCATCATGCAGACCATGGTCGCCTGCGGGGTAGAGCAAAACGATATTTTAGAACCAAGAAAAAATTTGGCATGACTTTCCCTAAAAATAGGACCAAAAAGAATGCTTAATGCCAAAATTCTCGCCGAAACGGAAATGAATCAACATTCCGGCAAAATATTGGCAACTATCGAATTTCAAATACCGGTACACCTCCAAACACAAACACATATGCAACACCACAAACATATGCAACACCACGAACATACATAGATCTAGCTAGGCCATAAAAAGTGCATGTGCACATTGTTGTAGGGAGAACAACATAAATATAGCTTCCCCCCTTACTTACCTATCAAAACAAGGTAATTTAACCACTTAAATTGAATGAATCTATGGTGGAAATGAGGTGAAAAAGAGGAGGCACCCGAGACAAGGAGGAGGTGGAGAGAATGAAGTGGGGAGAAAGTGAGTGTGGGTAGGAGAGGCTGTCCAAAATATCTTGTTGCTGCCCACTTACTAATGGCGCACCAACTCTAAATGCACCATTAGGAATCCAGGTTACTAATGGCGCACCTCCTGGTGGTGCGCCATTAGTAGTTTTGCAAAAAAAAATACTAATGGCGCACTGTCCCGCAGTGCGCCATTACAAGTTTAAACTAGTAATGGCGCACGGTGGAACAGTGCGCCATTAGTAGTTTTGCAAAAAAGGGAATAAAAATATAATAAAAAAACAACATTAGTGGCGCACTTTCCGGCTGGTGCGCCATTACTAGTTACAACTAGTAATGGCGCACTGTGTCTGGATGCGCCATTAGTATGTTTGGACAGGCGCACTAGTTAAAAAAAAATTGATACTAATGGCGCACCCGGGGCCAGGTGCGCCATTAGTAGTTTCAACTCTAATGGCGTATCAGTAGGTGGTGCGCCATTAGTATATACTAATGGCGCACCGCTTGTCTGGTGCGCCATTAGTATCAATCCCATCTATAGCCCTTTTTCTAGTAGTGAAGTCTTCAGATCACACAGACAGGAAGACTTAAGTGATGCCTAACACTCTTTGGCTCTGGGTGGTTAGGGCTTTATCCTCGCAAGGAATTCTCTCTCAAAGGCTTCGAGGTGGGTTGCTCTCAAACGAGAAAAGCCGTAGTCTAACTCAGAGCAGCCAACCGTTTATGGTTGTAGGGGGTGGGCTATTTATAGGCACTAGGCAACCCAACTTGATTTGTCCAAAATGACCCTGGGTCACTAAGGAACTGACACGTGTTCCAACGGTCAGATTTCAAACACACATGACAACTTTACTTGGGCTACAAGAAAAGCTGACTTGTCCGACTCTGGACAAGATTCGCTCTCATAGTCTTCACTCGAAGACATAGGTTTTGGTTAAGCATCACTTCGGTCATTCTGACTGGTTCTCTTGGACCCCACTTAACAGTACGGTGGTTCCTATGACTCAACAAAGAAGAAAAAGAACTACGAAAGATCTAAGTCTTCAAGCTCCATAGGCTTCATGCGATGTCTTCTCTTGTCATAGTCTTCAATGTGAATATCTTCACATACCACCTTTGACTTCAATGTCTTCATATATTTTTAGGGGTCATCTCTGGTACGAAAACCGAATCAATGAGGGACTTCTACCTGTGTTATCCTACAATTCTCACAAACACATTAGTCCCTCAACTAGGTTTGTTGTCAATACTCCAAAACCAACTAGGGGTGGCACTAGATGCACTTACAATCCCCCCCTTTTTGGTGATTGATGACAAACTAGTTGAAGTTTTCAACGGGGAATATAATATGTGAAATTGTAAAGGATAAGGAATTGTCTTCATAAGTTGCAAGGGCTCCCCCTGAAGATGTGCATATGAGTAATTTGCTTTTGGAATGCAAATGCACATGGCAGGTTGTACTTCTGGAGATTGTCTTCAACTTATGATGACAATTCATTATGCATGTGAAGGTACGTGAAGATAATGACATGCATAATGGAAAATGGATGTCTGCAAAATGATCTAAGTGCGTAATTTATCGTCGCACATGCGGAATTTATCATCGCATCACAAAGTAGCAAATGAGTAGCAGACGACCATCGAGTTTAAGTGTTACAACTCAAAGAACCAAATGTATAAAAACGAGAGTTGTAAACACTAGGCAAAATATAAAGCAACCGCCCATATGGACCCGCTTGAAGACTATCAAACTCATATGCTTCTCCCCCTTTTGTCAGTAAGGACCAAAAAGGTTTGAATATATAGAGCATCTACTCGTTCACATGAAGAGTAGGTGAAGCAGCAGGGTCGTCGGTGGTGTTCGGTGGTGCAGAAGAACTTGGAGCAGTGTCGAAGCGTGCTGAAGGAGGGGGTGGTGAAGTAGCATTGTCTTCGTCCTCGATCACTCGGGCATTCACAGTTGCCGTAGAGGAAGAGAACTCAGAGTCTTCAAGAGATGGAGTTCATCGCAGCACTGCCCTTCGGGGAGGTGTGGAGTCAAACTTGAAGCATTCAGAGAAGCCATCCTCTTGAAGATCATCTTCAGAGCACATAAGCGTCAGCCCTTTCCATGTGCGTCGAGAGGTTTCATGGGCAACAAAGGCATTCTTGGTGGCAAGATTGCGAATGCGGTTAACATCCACCAAGAGGCTTTGCATTTGGCGCTTCAGCCAGTCATGATGCCTATCCTGTTTCTGATGAAGAGCCACCAGAAGCTCTCGGTCATTGAGAACACGAGATCACTTCTTGGGTCGTTGGGCAATAGTGCTTTCGGTGGCTTCAGTAAGGGCACGATGAGGTGCACGTGTAGTTCCAGCCAGAGGATAAATACGAGTGACTGCTTCAACTCCTTCAATGTTCTGAGAGAAACTTTGATGCTCCACATTCTGAAGACTAAGAGGCTCCTTGGTAGGCTCAGGATAAATGGCTTCAACGGACATATCCACATCAGGCAGAAAGATCCGATGATTGCGAGCAGATGGCTGATATGAGATAGCGGAGTGGAGTTTAATCAGCCGCATTATCCATGGAGCATAGAAATTCAAGCCAAAAAGATCAGAGCCTGATGCAGCAAGTTGGCGGATGAAGAAGTCCTGTGCATTGAAGCATTTTCCATGAAGAATATAGAAGACCAAAGTCTTCATTGCACCTTCCAGCTTGGCATGTGGAGAATGTCCTTTGATGGGCCAGAGAGTTCGCCTTATGATGTGATAAATAGTCCTTGGTAGATACACAAGGTCTTCAACAAAGAACTCCTTAGGATATGCAGTATCTTATGGCAAGGGCTTCAACATACTGAGCATCTGACTCATGTTCGGTTCAGGCTTCTGAAAGATGTTCTCCATAGCTTCACTGTGACGCTGACAGCCAGGTTCATAGAGATCGCCAGGAGTGGGCAGACCAGTGAGCTCAATGATATCAAAGGCTCTGGCTTCGTGATGAACATTTCCTGTCATCCACTCAAGGACCCAAGTCTTCGGATCTCTGTTGTAGCCACGTATGTGAAGTGTGGCATAAAATTGGAGTAGCAACTCTTCATTCTAGTGCTCTTGGTCGGTGACAAAAGGCAACAGTCCAACCTCTTTGAAGCAATCCAGAGCTTCTTCCAGCCAGGGCAGACCAGCTATTGCTTCGGTGTCAAGACGCTTATGTGGGAAGATGCGACCTTGATTGTACAGAATGCAGGAGTAATAGCTTCACTGCGGATAGCTCCAGAACCGATCAGAAGATATTCTTTCCCTTGAGTAGGGGTTCTTGGAGCTATTGAAGAAAGTGTTGTCTGCTTTGAAGCCGTTGACATTGAAGGATCTAGGTGCTGATGTAGGACCTGAAAACCTGGGCAACCTTGGAATTGGCTTCTGTACCTGAGGCCTGTGCTCAACATGATAGTCAAACTGAGGACCAGCAGCAGGCGCAGGAACAGGAGCAGTAGCATCATTGGCTTCGCTGACTTCTGGTTGTTGGGTTGGTGTAGGCTCCACATTTGCTTCAGCCATGACAGCGTCAGTGGCTTCATTGGTGTTGGTGGTGGCAGCCTCAAGATTTTCTACCTCCACTTGATGAGCTGGAGGGTCGGGCACAGACACATTTTCCTTGAGAACAGCTTCGTCAGTAGTTGGGGAAGTGGGGACATGTTCTTCTTCTTGGGTGTCATCGGCTGATGCAGCCGGAATGTCTTCAGCAGCTTTAGCTTCAGATTCAGAGACTGGAGGCCTTGGTCCTTTGCGAAGCGTGCGTAACGCTGGCGACGCTTTTGGAGAAGGAGTTGGCTGGGCCTCAAGGTCATCTTCTTCTTGTTCTTGTGAGTGATCAGCCCATGATGCATCCTGAGCAATTGGCGTCAGAGGACGACCAATGCTGATGAGTTCGCTGTGCGTAAGCACAGGCGATGATACCTGTTGGTGCTCGATCTGAGGAAGAACTGCATCATCTTCAACATGGTCATGGTGACCAATGTCTTCAGCAGCAGTGGGATCAGCTGCTGGAAAGTCTTCAGCTTCATGAGCCTCTGTGAAAGCAGGCTCATGGACAGTCAGTTGGCGCTCTTGATGTTCAGCGGCAGGGCGAACCATGGAGATGGGTTCAGCAAGTAAGGACTCTGTGGGAGCAGCCCATTCCTGCTTGGTCTTCCGCTTCTTCTTGGAGGGAGCAGCAGCAGAGGCTTCAGGATGTTTCCTCTTTCTGGCTTCAGCCTTAGCAGTCCTCGTCTTCTTCAGTTCTGAAGCGGTAGACCTGGCTTTTGGCTTCGAGCCAGTCATGTTGGTTGGGAAGACAATGGGATGTGCTTCCTGCCTTGGTGCGTCGGGTTCGGCCATAGCGGGCTTCTTCTTCTGCTTTGCAGCCATCCTGGGGTCGATGCTAGGATGACCAAGGGCCTTGCGCTTCTCAGCCTCATTGTAGGCTTGCACACTCTTGTCAGCCAGGACCTTCATGCGCTCATGAGAACCTTGAGCTTCTGCACGTTTCTTGAGAAAGGCTTCTTTGAGCTCGTGCAGCATAATCTTGAAGTTTTTCACCTCTTGCACATTGAGCTTGGCCATATGCTTCTTGAACTGAGCTTTCTCAAAGTCAATCTTTTGCTTCAGTTCGACGATGCGCTGAGCTAGAGCTAGCTCTGAAGCAATGGCGCCATGGAAGGCGACACTGAGGCCAATTGGAAGTTGCTGATCTTCGAAGCTGAGGTTGGGCGTGTCAAACCACTCATCAATGAAGTTGTGGATGATTGCCACATCAAAGAGAGGCAGATCATTGAAGATTTCTGCTTCTTCTTTTCCCTTGATCAGTTGCTCAAGGGCGTCATCTGCTAGATCTTCATCACTGGACAGATCAATGGCATCATTGCGCAGAATAGCAGCAGCAGTCAGTTCTTGGCTGGTGTGTGGCAGAGGCATCTTGACTTTCTGGGGCTTGGAGATGCGTGACAAATCTTCAGACTGCACACTGTCTTCAGGAGGTGCAGTAGCCAGTGGCTTCGCCCGTGAGATTTTTGGTGTAGAGGCAGCCTTTGAAGCTTTAGGCTGCTTCAACTTCTTTGGCTTCGGTGATGCAGGCGCTTCATCTGATTCAGCGTCATCTGTAGGCTCATCCACGGCTGTCCCTTGAACCATGATATGAGTGATGAGACCTTCCAGGTTGTAGAAGGGCCCAACAAGATTGGATTCAGCTTCACGGGTGCCATAGGCACGGGGAGCAAAGGGACCAGGGTTGAAGTCTTGTCCCAAAGACTTCTTGTTCTGCTTCGCTGAGTTCTTGGCAAACTGGAAGTTGCGCTTGAACAAATTGTCGTCACGACACCATAGTAAGTGACGATGGGTGTGCATCTGCAGGCTGTGGCCCACGGACCATGCAGGGATAGAAGCCTTGTTTAATGGCTTCATCTCTGGACCTGGGTTGAAGATTTTTGTATAGGATGTCTCCCCAAGGTCGCTTGATGGCATTTTTATCAGCATATTCCTGGGTCACAAACCGGTATTTGAACCATTGTTCCGCCCAATATCTTCGAATCCATTGGATTCGGGTCTTGCGCTGATTGTAATCCTCTTCAGGATCTGTCTTGTAAAGCTCTGAGAGGTCATCAGGCAAATCTCTTGATGTTCCCCCATGACGTTGTCTGCCACCCTTCCTTGCTGATTTCTCTGCAGCCATGAACTTCAAACTAAATGGCTCCAACATGTTCAAAGGCTTCAAAGGCTTTCGCTTGCTGGACAAATAGGAACTGGCTTCGGGAGAATTTATATGATAATGTAAGAATTCTGCAAATGAATGCAGACTATGAGAACCAAGGGATTCTCGCACAGACATGTACCTGTGACAGCATTAAGGTGCGAGGGAAGGGGAAGAGGTCATATGCACTCTCAGAAGATTTTGAAGATAAATCAGTTTAGAAGACATTGACCTCATCATGCGAAGACATTCACTCATAGATAAGGAGTTAGTTCCAAATTTGTACGAATCCACAGATCAGTACAAGTGAGGAATCTAACTACTTTGTGAAGCATAAGTGAACATACTAGGCATAATATGAGATGCAGTATGAAGTGGATCCAACATGTGTGAACAGAAACTACTTGTGGTAGAAAGTGACGAATCTGTAGGATCAAAGGGGCCGTAAAAAGGAGGTTTTTATTTACCACACAAGGAACTGCTAGACGGTGTGGAAGAGGAGGCCGAGCAGTTCGATCGTCCGTGCCCTAACTTGGCGACGGAGGACACCTACGGCGACGGCGGAGAGGACGATGTCCGCGGTCGGCGTGAAGACGGCGTCAGAGAGGTTGCGGCAGCTAAGCGCTTCGTCGCCGGTGTTGTCGAGGGCTAGCGGTGGCACTAGGGTTCGTGCAAGAGTGGAAGAAGAGATAATGACTGTGGTGAGGCGTGTATTTATAGGGACGGGGGTGGCTCAGTGTTATTACATAGGTGCCCCTGGCTATTCACATCTGAGGAACACGTGGTCATCATGCAGCATATCGGAGGTTGTTCCACGTCCCACGCACGCCTGGATTGTCGGGTGGTCGTTCCGACTTCTTCGGGTTTCAGGTGAAGGAATTAGCATTGAAAGCGGACTTAATGTTTGTCTCTGTATCTTCTCCTGACAAGGACGCAGAGAAGACATTTGACAGTTTCAAGAGAATGCATATGATTTGGAGAGTTAGAGTTTGAGATAGAAAGCATAGAGAGGTTAGGGTCCGATCACATTCACTTAGTTCAAAAGATTCAACAAGAAGACATAGCTATAAGTGAATGTTGTAGAGGACAGAACACTAGTATATATATAATCAACAGAGTGAAGATAATCATGAAGACATGTTGAGATTGAAGCCAAACCAAATGTGACGACATAGCAAATGTAACGCCATGAGTGAAACACTTCAAACAGAACATTTGGTGGTGGCGTTACCCACCGTATAGGAAGTATTAGACCCAGACACGGCGCACAATTATCGTGGTGCTCCGAAGTCAAATTCCTCATTAATGTATTCACACTTAGAATGCATGTCTTCATTGATTGAAGATATACTTTACTTCGTTTGTTGCACATCTAAGTCATCAATATGCATAGGTGTTAGGATTTGTGCCTGATCACAGGACATTTGAGGATTCCAAGATATTTAGCTCACACCGTAACTTGCAAAATCTCTTCTCATCCAAGGGCTTGGTGAAGATATCTGCCAATTGCTCTTCAATGTTGACGTGTATGATATCAATATCTTCCTTCACAACATGATCTCTGAGAAAGTGATGATGAATCTCAATGTGCTTTGTCTTCGAGGGCTGAAGTGGGTTGTTGGCAATCTTGATGGCGCTTTCGTTGTCGCAGTAGAGTGGCACTTGCTTCAGATGAATGCCATAGTCTTTGAGTGTTTGCTTCATCCACAGAAGCTGAGCGCAGCAAGATCCAGCAGCAATGTATTCAGATTCAGCAGTGGAGAGAGATACACAGTTCTGCTTCTTTGAAGACCAACATACAAGTGATCGTCCTAGAAAATGACATGTGCCTGATATAGACTTGCGACCAACCTTGTCACCAGCATAATCAGCATCCGAGAATCCAACTAGATCAAACTCTAAGCCCTTTGGATACCATAATCCTAGAGTTGGGGTGTAAGCCAAATATCGAAGAATTCGCTTCACTGCTAAGTGATGCGATTCCTTTGGTGCCGCTTGGAATCGAGCACACATGCAAACACTAAGCATAATATCTGGCCTAGATGCACATAGATAAAGTAAAGAACCAATCATGGAGCGATATACCTGTTGATCGAACTCTTTACCATTGTCGTCGGGACCCAGATGATGTTTGGCTGGCATTGGCGTCGTGAAGCCTTTGCAGTCTTGCATACCAAACTTCTTCAGGCAATCTTGAGATACTTCTCTTGAGATACGAAGATGCCGTTGCGTTGCTGTCATATTTGAAGACCAAGGAAGAACTTCAGCTCTTCCATCATGGACATCTGATATTGCTCTTGCATCATATATCCAAACTCTTCAGTGTATTTCTGATTGGTGCAGCCGAAGATAATGTCATCCACATATATTTGGCACACAAACAGTTCACCATCATATGTCTTCGTGAAGAGAGTGGAGTCGAGGGAACCAGGTGTGAAGCCTTTGCTTTTCAGGAAGCATTTGAGTGTGTCATACCAAGCCCGAGGGGCTTGTTTGAGGCCATACAGTGCCTTGTTGAGTTTGTATACCATGTCAGGATGCTTTGGATCTTCAAAGCCAAACGGTTGTGCAACATACACTTCTTCTTCAATCTTGCCATTGAGAAAAGAGCTCTTCACATCCGTTTGATATAGGAGTATGTTATGATGATTTGCATAGGCCAGCAGTATGCGTATGGCTTCAAGTCGAGCCATGGGAGCAAATGTTTCATCGAAGTCAATCCCTTCCACTGGAGTATATCCTTGAGCAACAAGAATAGCTTTGTTTCTGACAACTTGACCATGCTCATCTTGCTTGTTGCGGTATATCCATTTGGTGCCTATATATTTTGCTTCCGAGGATCAGGACACTTAACCAGTTCCCATACATTATTCAGCTCAAACTATTGAAGCTCTTCTTGCATAGCTTGAATCCATTCAGGTTCCATGAAGGCTTCTTCAACTTTCTTGGGTTCTGTTATTGAGACAAATGCGAAGTGCCCACAGAAATTTGCTAGCTGTGTTGCCCTTGAACGAGTGAGCGGACCGGGTGCATTGATGCTATCAATTATTCTCTCAATCTGCACTTCATTGGCAACACGAGGATGTATAGGGCGAAGATTTTGCTCTTGATGATCATTGTCATTGTTAGAGGGATTGTCTTCAGGCTGAGCATTGTCTTCTGGTTGATCAGGTGCGGAGATGATAAGTTCCTCTTCAGATTGAGCTTGAGAGGGTATGATTTCTCTAGTTCCCGTAAGTTTGATTGATTCACTGGATGGAACTTCATCTAGCACATTTGGCAGGTGCTCTCTTTGTGAACCGTTAGTCTCATCGAACCGCACATCCACTGTTTCAACCACTTTATAATGAAGGAGATTGAAGACTCTGTAGGAGTGTGAATCCTTTCCATATCCAAGCATAAAACCCTCATGTGCTTTAGGTGCAAATTTTGAAGTGTGATGTGGATCCTTGATCCAGCACCTAGCGCGAAATACTCTATAGTAACTGACATTTGGCTTCTTGTCAGTAAGGAGCTCGTAAGATGTCTTGTTCAAAAGCTTGTGAAGATAAACACGGTTGATTGTATGGCATGCAGTATCAATGGCTTCAGGCCAGAATTTTCTTGGAGTCTTGTATTCATCTAGCATCGTTTGGGCCATCTCAATGAGTGTTCTGTTCCTGCGTTCGACGACGCCATTCTGCTGTGGCGTGTACGGAGCTGAGAATTCATGTGTGATGCCCAAAGTATCAAGATATGTATCATGGCCAGTGTTCTTGAATTCAGTGCCATTGTCACTTCTGATGTGCTTTATCTTGGCGTCATAGTTGTTCATTGCTCGATTGGCGAAGCGTCTGAAGACATCATGCACTTCTGTCTTGTAGAGGATTATGTGCACCCAAGTATATCTAGAATAATCATCAATAATGACAAAGCCATAGAGACAAGCAGTAGTAGTAAGAGTTGAGTAATGAGTGGGACCAAAAAGATCCATGTGGAGCAGTTCGAAGGGTCGAGTTGTTGTCATGATTGTCTTCAAGGGATGCTTGGCCCTCGTCATCTTTCCTGCTTCACAGGCACCGCATAAGTGATCTTTCTTGAACTTGACGCCCTCGATGCCTATGACATGCTTCTTCTTTGCAAGGGTGTGAAGGTTCCTCATGCCAGCATGCCCTGGCCTCCGATGCCAGAGCCAGCATTCTGAAGCTTTTGCCAGAAGACATACGACAAGCTATTGTCCTGCTGAGAAATCTACCACGTAAAAATCATCTTTCCTATACCCTTTAAACACTAGAGACTTGTCAGATTCCATTAGAACAAGGCAACGATATTTTCCAAACATCACGATCATATTTAAATCGCAAAGCATTGAGACAGACATTAAGTTGAAGCCAAGGGATTCAACAAGCATGACTTTATCCATGTGTTGATCCTTTGAGATTGCAACTCTACCTAGACCCAATACCTTACTTTTACTAGTGTCAGCAAATGTGATGTGACTCTTGTCGGATGGACGTAAGGTTGAGTCCATAAGAAGGCTTCTCTTGCCAGTCATGTGATTGGTACACCCACTATCAATAATCCATTCTGAAGCTGCTGGTGTCGTACCCTACAGTGCAGTTAGGGGGATAGGCTTCACGAAGAGAATTGTGAAGCAAAAACATTTGACGAACCAGTGGGTTATGAAAGCTTAGATCAAGATTTGGATTGATATGGCGAGTAGCAAGCGATTCAGGAATGAAGTACATAATAAGACCATTCGGGCATTTGATCTTGCGCCTTACAAGATGTTTAAGGTCCCCAGCAATAGTGTCAGACGATTTTGGTTTTCTGCTGGAGACCCTTCCCTGCAAAAGAGAGTTAAGCTTTCTTAGCCACCCACATCTTCAAGGGTGGCTTAGAAGCAATAAGTCTAAGTGCAGCATCTGAGAACTTTGGCTTTGGAGCCCTAGCAAAAAGTCTTGTAGGAGGACAATAGTACTCATAAGAATAAGCAGAATAGTTCTTGGTCTTATGAACATGGCGGTTTGATGAACCGCGCTCATATTCATAGGCCTGAGTATGGCTTCCCTGCAAAACATTTGCATTAGTGCGACTCAGGTGAGTCCTCTGTCTGTATGAAGCCTTTGGACCGTATGAAGCCTATGGTCTGGAGTTTGTCTTCTTCACCTGTGGTGTCATGATGACATTCACAGGAAGATTCTCCAAACACATTTTCGGCACCCAGATCTTCTTCATAGGCAGTCCATTCCTGCAGTTAGTACCAATATACCTGGCAAACACTTCACCATTCTGATTCTTAAACAATTTATAGTTTGCATCAAAGGATTCATCAATAACGATGGGATTAGCACAAGTGAAGCCAGATAGGGTGGATGTATCTGTTGAAGGTTCCTTTGCAGCAACCCATGTGGTTTTGGGGTACTGCTCAGGTTTCCAGTAAGAGCCATCAGCATTCATTTTCCTTTCGAACCCAACACCCTCTTTCCTAGGGTTTCGGTTCAGGATCTGCCTTTTGAGGACATCACATAGTGTCTGATGCCCTTTGAGACTTTTGTACATCACTGTTTCAAGCAGTGTCTTCAACCTAGCATTCTCATCAGCAATAGCAGTGGTATCCTCAGCGGAGGGGTTAGTTACCACATCAACAGTTGAAGATATTGCAATAGTAGCAGCAGTAGAACATTCAGCAACAGAGGTAGCGTTATCATGCTCAATGCATTTAAGACATGGTGGTTCAAATCCTTCCTGAGTGGAACTGATCTATTTGGCATGAAGTGACTCGTTTTCCTTTTGAAGATCTTCATGAGCCGCTCTCAATTTCTCAAGATCTTGCTTTCTTTGAAGATAATCATAGGAAAGCCTTTCATGAGTTGTTGAGAGCGTTTCATGACGACTTTCAAGTTCCTCATAATTAACATGAAGATTTTTTATGTCTTCAATTAAGGACTGAGATCGAGTCATTTCAGCGTCTAGCAGATCATCGCTTTTGTCTAACAGTTTTTGAATATGTTCCATAGCTTTCTGTTGTTCAGTTGCAATTTTGGCAAGTGTTTTGTAGCTGGGTTTGGAATCACAATCAGAGTCATCTTCACTAGATGTTTGATAGTGAGTAGTGTGTGTGTTTACCTTGGCACCGCGTGCCATGAAGCAGTAGGTAGCAGCGGAGTAGTCCTTGTCATTTGCATCATTGTCGGTGATGAAGTCGTTGTCTTCAGTGTTAAAGATGGACTTGGCAACATATGCTGTAGCCAGACTCGCAACGCCAGAATCGGACTCCTCCTCAGACTCTACCTCTGCCTCCTCAGAAGCAGACTCCTCCTCTAAATCCATTTCCTTGCCAACAAACACACGTGCCTTGCCAGATGAGCTCTTCTTGTGTGATGAAGACTTGGAGGAAGACTTGGAAGAAGACTTTGAGTATTTCTTCTTCTTCTTGCCGTCAGAGTCATACTCCTTGCTCTTCTTCTTCTTCTTGTTCTCATTGTCCCACTGCGGGTCACTCGGAGATGTAGTGGCCAGGTTTCTTGCACTTGTGGCATGATCTTTTCTTGTATTCATAAGCAGAAGCTTCATCATTCCTTGAGCTTGATCGTGAAGACTTTCTGAAGCCTTTCTTCTTGGTGAATTTTTGGAACTTCTTCACAAGCATAGCAAGCTCCTTTCCAATGTCTTCAGCATCATCAGAACTGCTGTCGGATTCTTCTTCAGATGTGGAGACAGCTTTTGCCTTCAAGGCATGAGTTCTCCCATAGTTGGGACCGTAGATGTCTCTTTTCTCAGAAAGCTGAAACTTGTGTGTGTTGAGCCTCTCAAGTATGTCAGATGGATCAAGTGTCTTGAAATCAGGACGTTCTTGAATCATCAGGGCTAGGGTGTCAAACGAGCTGTCAAGTGATCTCAGGAGTGTCTTGACGACTTCATGCTTGGTGATCTCAGTGGCGCCGAGAGCTTGAAGCTCATTTGTGATATCAGTGAGTCGATCAAATGTGAGCTGGACATTCTCATTGTCATTTCTCTTGAAGCGGTTGAAGAGGTTGCGAAGGACGCTGATTCTCTGATCTCTCTGGGTTGAGACGCCTTCGTTGACCTTGGAGAGCCAGTCCCAGACCAGCTTAGATGTTTCCAAAGCACTCACGCGGCCATACTGTCCTCTGGTCAGATGACCACAGATGATATTCTTGGCAGTAGAGTCCATTTGAACGAACTTCTTGACATCAGCAGCAGTGACACCTTCTCCAGCCTTGGGAACACCGTTCCTGACGACATACCATAGGTCGATGTCAATGGCTTCAAGATGCATGCGCATCTTATTCTTCCAGTAGGGATATTCAGTTCCATCGACGACGGGGCACGCAGCGGAGACTTTAATTATCCCTGCAGTCGACATAGCTAAAACTCCAGGTGGTTAAACCGAATCACACAGAACAAGGGAGTACCTTGCTCTGATACCAATTGAAAGTGCGTTATATCGACTAGTGGGGGGCTGAATAGGAGATTTTTATGAAAGTCTTCAAAACATGGAAGTTTCGAAGACAAACGATAGAAATAGACCTATTACCATGCAGCTGAAGGTAGACTACACTAGGCAAACCATAGTCAAGTATTCAATGAAGTGAAAGCACAATGACCTATAGCAGCTAGGTAGTTAGGATCAGGTAGGAAGATATTATGAAGCCAAACAGAACACGCAGTCACTCAGTGAAGACAAAAGATAGTGCAATCATACAATGACTTCACAAGGACCAACAGTAAGTAAAGGGAAAGGAAGGATGAAACCAGTGACTCGTTAAAGACAATGATTTGTTAGACCAGTTCCAGTTGTTGTGACAACTGTATGTCTGGTTAGGGCGGCTAGGTATTTAAACCTGAGGACACACAGTCCCGGACACCCAGTCCTGAAATGCAGCTCAGGACACCCAGTCCTCACCGTATTCCCCTTGAGCTAAGGTCACACAGACCTCGCCCAATCACTCTGGTAAGTCTTCAAGGTAGACTCCCAAACCTTCACAGACTTCGTTCACTAGCGATCCACAATGACTCTTGGATGCTCAGAACGTGACGCCTAACCGGCTGGAGGATTCACAGTCCTCAAGTGTAATAAGTCTTCAGATCACACAGACAGGAAGACTTAAGTGATGCCTAACACTCTTTGGCTCTGGGTGGTTAGGGCTTTATCCTCGCAAGGAATTCTCTCTCAAAGGCTTCGAGGTGGGTTGCTCTCAAACGACAAAAGCCATAGTCTAACTATAAGCAGCCAACCGTTTATGGTTGTAGGGGGTGGGCTATTTATAGCCACTAGGCAACCCGACCTGATTTGTCCGAAATGACCCTGGGTCACTAAGGAGCTGACACGTGTTCCAACGGTCAGATTTCAAACACACACGGCAACTTTACTTGGGCTACAAGCAAAGTTGACTTGTCCGACTCTGGACAAGATTCGCTCTCACAGTCTTCACTCGAAGACATAGGTTTTGGTTAAGCATCACTTCGGTCATTCTGACTGGTTCTCTTGGACCCCACTTAACAGTATGGTGGTTCCTATGACTCAACAAAGAAGAAAAAGAACTACGAAAGATCTAAGTCTTCGAGCTCCATAGGCTTCATGCGATGTCTTCTCTTGTCATAGTCTTCAATGTGAATATCTTCACATACCACCTTTGACTTCAATGTCTTCATATATTTTTAGGGGTCATCTTTGGTAGGAAAACCGAATCAATGAGGGACTTCTACCTGTGTTATCCTGCAATTCTCACAAACACATTAGTCCCTCAACTAGGTTTGTTGTCAATACTCCAAAACCAACTAGGGGTGACACTAGATGCACTTACACTACAGACCCAAGGATTCCTCCCTCCGGCGTATATGGTCCCGGCTCGAGCTGGGCTCGCCACCTATAATGGCGGGGAGCAAGCGGAGAGCTTTCCCAACCCCTCTAAGGGACAGCGGGTATGCCTTGTCCCTTATTTGTTAAGGGGACTCGGATTTCCAATCCATCCATTTCTCTGAGGGCTCATGGAGTTCTACGGCCTCCAGTTGCACGACCGCACCCCTGCCTCCATACTGCACATCGCTGGTTTTGTAGCCCTTTGCGAGCTGTTTCTGGGTTGCGAAGCTCATTTCGCGCTGTGGAAGAAGTTGTTCTGCCTTGTGCCCCGTACACAGAGGGGATGGATATATCAAGTGGGCAGAGCCGAAGTATGGCGCATCGCCAGGACCAGATACCTATCCGGTACCCCGCAGAAGACGTCCGAGGACTGGCCTTCGGAGTGGTTTTATATGGAGGATGTTCCTCTCCCAGATCCTATCCAGATTGGTCTTCCTGAGTTCGACAACGCCCCTTTGAAGAAACGCCTAAGCTGGCGCCCACGAAGCCCACAGGAGGAAGATGATAGAGATGTATTTTATCTGATGAGCCGGATAAAGTTGCTGGCCAAATCAGGACTGACCATAACCTAGGTTATGGCAATATGCAATATGCAGGGGGTGCGGCCACTTCAATATCGAGGCCACCCCATGTGGCACTTCAACGGGGAAGCTGATGCCACTCGCTGCGAGCGCAAGGGACCGGACTCAGTTGCTGCTCTAGCAAAAATTCTATCCGATCTGTGTAAGGGGGAAGAAGAGGAGTTCCTCCGCATCAAGCCACGGGATGGATTCTCCATGAACAACCCTCGAAGCTGGGTGAGCTTCCGCTCTTTTTACTTCCATCCTACCCTTGTCTTCGTGATAAATATTTACCTTGCTGTTTCATCGCAGGAACTGTGTAAGGCGGTTGAGGAGATCAATAGCCCACCTTCACAACCGGAGGATCCTGAACGGGTCCTCGACCCCGGCCTCAAAGAGGATCCGGACATATTCGTGGAGTTGATTGATAGGATTTTCTATCAGCTAAGCTCTAATGACGCCATGGTCGCCATTATAGCCAACTACCCCGGGCTACTCCCAGCCTCGCACGTAAATGAGACTGGAGTCCCAACCTTTGAAAAGGATTTCCTTTTATGCACTTCACCTACCGTATACAAACGGTGTATTATAGGGAAGGCCCTCGAGATGCCATGCCGAGCCCACGGCGACTCGCCAACAAGGGGTTTCAAAGCCGGATAGGCTAAAGAGGAAGGTGGTCTGGACGGAGACGCCGGCGCAGAGGTATGATGCAACACCTCACTCCGTGGTTGTCGTCTTTAAAAACATAATAACACTCGTGTTTCCCAGGAGGAAGAACGCTCGCCGGACATTATCCGGAGAGGCCGCCGATCACGCCTCTACCAGTCGGGCTCTAGGGCCAGACACAGAGGTGGAAGCTAACACGAGGCACACTCCGGATGCTCCTTCTACAGAGTATGCGGATAAGATATCCGCTACGAATTCTGAAGTGGAGAGCGCCATGAATCACAGGCGTTGCCAAGCCGTACTCCGTGACGCTTGTTTCTCCCAAGAGGCGTTTGATGCATTCAACTCAGGAGACGTATATCCGTGCTGCTCAAAATGGTCTAGCCAGAGCCACGGACCAGTATGTAAAGGATGTACGGGTAAGAAAATTTGATGATTATATATATCAGTAGCCCCTGAGACTTGAAACAGTTGGCACAACTGATTTAAGGATCATTTATTGTGCAGGTTCTTACAGAGAAGAATACTCGACTGTCATAGGAGCTAGAGGAATGCAAGACCGAACTTCGGGCCGCCGTTGCCACGGTGAAGGAACCTGAAAAGTCCCCAGCTGGTAACATTTGTTTCAAAGAATGATAGGTACCATATAGTGTGCGGCATGGCTGCGGATCTAACAATAGATATTGCAGATGACTCCGGAGAGGATCCGGAGGACCATCATGTCGTACGATAGCTAAAGGCTGGTGAACGCGTGCTGACTAAGATCATTCGGAGAAAAACAATCTCCAAGACGCCAATACCAAGCTGAGCGTGGAACTGAAAGATGTTCGAGCCTAGCTTGCAGACTCCGTGAAGGAGAATAAGCGGCTTCGACGCGGCATTTTCAGTAAGTGCTTGAACGAACCCTTAAAAGAGTGCGGCGAAGAAGCCGGCTAACAGAGTTATGTCTGCAGGTATGCTGACGAGTCGTCCCGCGGAGGAGATGCCCGGGTCTGCAGGTGATCTTCTACCCGAGCTCTCACAACTGCACGAACAAGTTCGGCAGGTGATGCAAAGTATTGCCCGGGCCTTGTGCCCATCCATCTCCCTGCCACCAGGCATTGGAGAGCTTGCGGAGAAGCTCAAGGGAGCACGGCGGCGCTTCCGATTATGGAAGATATCGGCCTGCCGTCAAGGTGCCAGGGAAGCCTGGGCCATGGTGAAAACGCGATATACCAAGGCTGACCCAAACCACATGGCCGAGGTCGGACCTATGGGGCCCGATGGGAAAGAGATCCCCGTTAGCTTAGTGTATGGGCAAGTAGAATTAGCCGCAAAGTATTCCCAACAGGATTGTAGGCTAGACAGCACGTTGGATGGTATAGAAGAGGAATTTAGTCAGTCTACATGACTATGTAATTAAAGTGACATGTATAATGCCTTCTAGCCGGATTGTAAATCATTTGTCATGGCAAACCTTTTCGCTTCAACCTCGGGAACCGATAGTCTGGAGTGTATCCGAATACTGGCTCAGTTATATAAGAACCGGGGTATGCGTGGAAACCAGGCATAGGGGTCATTAGTGCTTGAACAGACAAGTACCCAACTAGTTATGTTATATTACATGGATGGTAAGAAACATCTTCCACGGAGAATAGTTCCATTAAGGGTTCCTTTCCCTGGGTACGCATGCCCTAAAGTGCATGTTCGGACTGCGAGAGGAGACGCAGTCAAAAACATCTGGGGGCACATATGGAAAATAAATAAAAATCATCTTTTGTTCACCAACCGAATATTCCCTTAAGAACGCTAGCTTTCGGCTTCACCCAGTCTGAGGTACACATCCGGCTGACCCGACAGTAATAATCGCAAAGGTGCTCCCCTTATGCCCTAGCCGAATTAACGGGAACGTAGGGCATAAATACAAGAGCCAGGCAACCCAGCCTTGCCAAAACTTAAGTCATAGCAATGCATATAATGGCGAAGAAAAGGTACATGCGGAAGAATAACACATGTGTGGGGCATGAAGCCCAGATAAATAATTAAGCTTCTGTGTAAGAAGCCCCCAGGTATAATGAGCGCGGTTAGCGCGTCAATAGTGTGCAAGCAAGGCACAAGTTGGCCCTAGAAAGCCTTGAGAAAGAATAAAAGAAAGAAAGAGAGAAAAGACAGATAATGTATATGCAAAAAATGGACAGAGGAAGGAGACGAACATAGAGTCCGGCACTAGGCGTAGAATCTTCGGAGCCTGGCTGTGTTCCCTGGGTTCGCCTCAAGTCGATTATTCGATGCATCCCGCAGACGGTACGCTCCACCGGTCAGAACTTGGTCAATAATGAAGGGACCTTCCCATTTGGGCTCGAGCTTGGTCTTTTTCTTCTCCGGCAGGTGTAGAACTAGCTCGCCAACGTTATAAGTTTTGGCCCGTACTTCTCTGCTTTGGTATCTTCGAGCCTGTTGCTGATAGAATGTGGAACGGGCTTTTGCCACGTCACGCTCCTCCAGGGTGTCCAGACTGTCCTGCCGATCGAGCTTGGCTTCTCTTTCTTCGTACATGCGCACTCGAGGTGAGTCATGAATTATGTCGCAGGGCAGAACCGCCTCTGCGTCGTACACCATAAAGAAGGGTGTGTATCCGGTAGTACGATTCGGCGTGGTCTGCAGCCCCTAGAGTACAGAGTCGAGCTCCTCTACCCAGTGCGTGTTAGACTCCTTTAAGGACCGCACTAATCTGGGTTTGATGCCGCTCATGATAAGACCATTTGCTCGCTCAACTTGGCCGTTAGTTTCTGGGTGATAGACAGAAGCATAATCGAGCTTGATGCCCATGTTGTTGCGCCAGAGTTTTACCTCGTCGGTTGTGAAGTTCGTGCCGTTGTCAGTGATGATGCTGTGGGGGACGCCATAACGGTGTACAACCCCGGATATGAAGTCTATCACTGGTCCGGATTCGGCCTTTTTAACAGGTTTGGCTTCTATCCATTTGGTGAATTTATCCACCATGACCAGTAAGTATTTTTTCTTATGGGTTCCCCCTTTAAGGGGTCCAACCATGTCAAGCCCCCAGACCGCGAAGGGCCAGGTAATGGGGATTGTTTGGAGGGCGGTGGGTGGCATGTGGCTTTGGTTTGCAAAAAGCTGGCAACCGACACAGCGTTGGACCAAGTCCTGTGCATCTACCCGGGCCGTCGGCCAATAAAAACTTGTACGGAAGGTCTTGCTTACAAGGGCCCGGGCTGCGGCGTGGTGGCCGCCGAGTCCGGCGTGAATTTCTACCAAAAGCTTCCGCCCTTCCTCTTCGGAGATGCACCTTTGAAGGACTCCAGTAGTGCTTTTTTATACAGCTCTCCCTCGTGGACCCTGTAGGCTTTAGATCGCCGCACTATGCAGCGTGCCTCTTTTTGGTCCTCGGGAAGTTCCTGCCTAGTTAGGTAGGCCAGGAATGGTTCTGTCCATGGGGCGATGATGGCCATTATTACATGGGCTGAAGGTGTTATTTCGGTGGTAGAGCCTCCGATTATGTCAGAGTGTTCGGTATCGGGCATTTTGGCCGTGTCCGGACTATTGTTACCGGTGTCCCCTTCCCATACCACGGATGGCTTAAACAACCTCTCCAAAAAGATGTTGGGGGGACCGCATCGCGTTTTGCACCGATGCGGGTGAGGGTATCCGCCGCCTGATTGTTTTCCCGAGCCACATGGTGAAATTCGAGCCCCTGAAACCGATCTGACATCTTTAGGACGGCGTTGCGATAGGCCGCCATTTTCAGATCCTTGGCATCAAAATCTCCATTTATTTGGGATATTGCAAGGTTCGAATCCCCACGCACCTCCAGGCGCTGAATGCCCATGGAGACTGCCATCCGAAGACCACGTAACAGGGCTTCGTATTCGGCTGCATTGTTGGAGTCTGTATACAGTATCTGGAGTACATATTGAATTGTATCTCGGGTTGGGGACGTCAGGACGACGCCAGCCCCTAGACCAGCCAGCATTTTGGAGCCGGCGAAGTGCATGATCCAATTGGAGTATGCGTCGTACTCTTTAGGGAGTTCGGCTTCCGTCCATTCAGCAACAAAGTCGGCCAATACTTGCGATTTAATGGCTCGCCGGGGTTTGTATGTTATGTCGAACGGGAGGATCTCAATGGCCCATTTGGCAATCCGGCCCGTAGCGTGACGGTTGTTTATAATATCATTAAGTGGCACTTCCGACGCTACTGTAATTGAACACTCTTAAAAGTAGTGTTGCAGCTTCCGGGATGCCATGAATACTGCATAGGCTATCTTTTGATAATGTGGGTACCGTGATTTGCATGGAGTGAGGACAATGGATACATAATATACCGGCTTTTGAAGGGGGAATTTATGTCCGTCTGTTTCTTGTTCGACGACGAGCACTGCGCTTACAACCTGATGAGTTGCCGCAATGTACAACAGCATTGGTTCGCCGATGTTTGGTGCGGCCAGGATTGGGTTTGATGCCAGTATGGCTTTTATTTCTTCCAATCCGGTTGTGGCAGCTTTCGTCCACTCGAAGTGTTCGGTGCACCGAAGGAGGCGATAAAGGGGTAATGCCTTTTCTCCTAAGCGGGAGATAAAGCGGCTTAGAGACGCCACACATCCGGTTAATTTCTGGATTTGTTTGAGGTCCGTTGGGATAGACAACTATGACAGAGCTCGGATTTTGGCCGGATTTGCTTCTATTCCTCTACTGGAGACAACGAAGCCCAGGAGCTTTCCGGTTGGTACACCGAAAATGCATTTTTCCGGATTGAGCTTGATGTCATATGTTCGTAGGTTGTTGAATGTGAGCCTCAAGTCGTCTATTAGAGAGTCGACGTGTTTTGTTTTGACGACCACATCATCTACGTATGCCTCTACTATTTTGTCGATCTGTTTCTCCAGACATGTCTGAATCATGTGCTGATATGTTGCGCCGGTGTTTTTGAGCCCAAAGGGCATTGTGTTGAAACAAAAGGGGACGTATGGTGTGATAAATGCCGTTGCGGCTTGGTCGAACTCCGCCATCTTGATTTGGTGGTATCCGGAGTATGCGTCGAGGAAACACAATGAATCGTGTCCTGCGGTAGCATCGATAATTTGATCGATGCGGGGGAGGGGGAAGGGATCCTTTGGGCAAGCCTTGTTGAGGTCCTTGAAATCGACACATAGGCGCCAGGATTTGTCCTTCTTTGGTACCATCACCAGGTTTGCTAGCCAGTCCAGGTGTTTTATTTCTCTAATGAATCCGGCCTCCGATAACTTGGCTAGTTCCTCTCCCATAGCTTGTTTCTTAGGTTCAGAGAAATGCCGAAGAGTGTGCTTGACCGGCTTGAAGCCCTTTAGAATATTAAGGCTGTGCTCGGCCAGCCTACGTGGGATTCCTGGCATATCCGAGGGATGCCAGGCGAATATGTCCCAATTCTTGTGCAGGAACTCTTGTAGTGCGGCGTCCACTGAGGGGTTTAACTGTGCCCCGATGGAGGCTGTTTCTGTAGGGTCCGTTGGGTGGACTTGGAATTTGACTATTTCATCCGCTGGTTTAAAAGAGGTGGACTTGGATCTCTTGTCAAGTATCACGTTGTCCCTGTCCACTGTGGAGCGCAGCGCAGTTAATTCCTCGGCGGCAACGGCTTCGGATAATGCCTCGAGGGCCAATGCGGCTGTTTTGTTTTCGGCGCAGAGTGTTGTGTCCGGATCACTAGCGAGAGTGATGATTCTGTTGGGCCCAGGCATTTTGAGCTTCATGTACCCGTATTGGGGTATGGCTTGGAAGATCGTGAACGCCTCCCGCCCTAAAAGGGCGTGGTATCCGCTACTGAACGGGGCCACTTGGAATGTAATTTCTTCAGACCTATAGTTATCCAGCGTACCGAATACCAAATCTAGTGTGATTTTCCCTGCACAGCGTGCTTCCCGACTGGGGATGATTCCTCTGAAGGTTGTGCTGCTTCGCTCACTGCGGTTCCAGTCTATTTCCATTTTTTGAAGAGTTTCCTCATAGATGAGGTTTAATCCACTGCCGCCGACCATGAGTACTTTGGTGAGTCGAAATCCGTCCACAATTGGACAGAGGACCAGTGCAGCTGGTGCTCGGGCTGTTCGGAATTTAGGTTCGTCACTAGCATTGAAGGTAGTCGTGTCACTCCATGGATTTATTGCTGCCATGTGGCAGATTTCGGCAAGGCTGCGGAGTGTTCGCTTGCGCCTATTATTTGATGCAAAGGTCTCAAAGACTGTTAATACCGTATTGTTATCCACGGGATGGTGCTCTGTGGCATCTGGGATGAGAAGATCCTCACCACTTTTGGCCACCTGCCGGAGTACCCAACATGCTCTAAGGCTTTGTGTTGGTATGGTATCTGCTGTACTATGAATTTTGCAGGGTCCGTTGAGCCATCCCTCCAATATGGTTCCACGCCCTGTAGAGGGTCTTTGCTTATTTGAAATTAACTCGGGTGTCTTATGATAGTGCACCCTTTTACTTCGGACTGGGTGTATATTTGGAGCCGGATTATCCCAAAATTTTGTTTCAATTTTCCAAGCGCTTTCCATCGCACAGTACTTTTGTACTATGGATGCGAAGTCGGCGAAGCATGATATGTCACCGCGACTTATGGCGTTAAGGATTCCCTTGTCCGTGCAATTATTGCAGAAAAATGAAACTGCGTCTTCCTCGCGACAGTCCTTAACCTTGTTCATCACAAGGAGGAATCTGGCCCAATAATGATGTACTGTTTCCTGGGGCTCTTGCCTGATGTGGGAAAGATCGTTTATGTTTGGGTGAGTGGGTGGATTTGAGTCTGAACCCTTACCCGATCTGAGACCCAGGGGCCGAGGAGTTTCTAATCTTGGAAGTTCGGATTCCGGGATGTTGCCCGATAAGTCTGGCCCGCTACCTGACTCTGGGTTCAGGGCTTGGGTGATGTCCTCCCATAAACGGGTATCCGGCTCAGAGAGCTCAGGAATCCGGACATAGTTAGTCCTCAAGATAGAGGAAGAAACACCACATTGTTCCTCCACCACCACAATATGATGGGTGACCGGTGGAGAGTTAATCTCCCTTTGATCGGGTTTAAGCCCAATCCGATCATAGTCCTTAGAGACTCCCAAGGCGGCGATGTGATCCAAGAGCTTGTTTAGGGAAGAGATCTCCATTGGATCCATCTGCTCGACAAATTCCGAGCCGACGTGGAGGCTGTTTTCGATGACCCGAGAAGTCATCGTCGGTGCAGCAGCCGAACGGGCGGTCATGATGCAACTGCCTAGCCGGAGAGTTTGGCCGATAGCCAGGGCTCCCCCGGCGGTAATGTTGTTTTTAACAACGAGACGAGGCATCCTTCCTTACGGTGACGGCACAGTGGAACTCTCAATGAAAGCACCAATGTCGGTGTCAAAACCGGCGGATCTCGGGTAGGGGGTCCTGAACTATGCGTCTAGGCGGATGGTAATAGGAGACGGGGGACATGATGTTTACCCAGGTTCCAGCCCTCTTGATGTAGGCAATACCCTACGTTCTGCTTGATTGTTCTTGATGATATGAGTAGTACAAGATTTGATCTACCACGTGATCAGAGAGGCTAAACCCTAGAAGCTAGCCTATGGTATGATTGTTGTTCTTGGTCCTACGGACTAAACCCTCCGGTTTATATAGACACCGAAGGGGCTAGGGTTACACAGAGTCGGTTACAAGGAAGGACTACATATCCGTATTGCCAAGCTTTCCTTCCACGCCATGGAGAGTCCCATCCGGACACGGGACGAAGTCTCCAATCTTGTATCTTCGTAGTCCAACAGTCCGGCCAAAGGATATAGTCCGGCTGTCCGGATACCCCCTAATCCAGGACTCCCTCAAGACAGCTCGGCACTGGTGAAACAGCGTCCCAGAAAACACTATCGGAAGCTGGGAAGACCTGGAGGATGCCTTTAGAGACAACTTCCAAGGCACCTACATCCGGCCTTCAGATGCTGATGACCTCAGTCATATTGTCTAGCAGCCCGGAGAGTCCGCCCGAAAATTCTGGACTAGGTTCCTCATTAAAAAGAACCAGATTGTCGATTGTCCAGATGCCGAAGCCCTAGCGGCCTTTAAGCATAGCATTCATGACGAATGGCTCGCCCGACACCTCGGCCAAGAGAAGTCAAAGTCCATGGCAGCCCTCACGGCACTCACGACCCGATTTTGCGCGGGCTAAAACAACTAGCTAGCCCATAGCAGTAATAGTACAAGAGAACCTGGCACTTCCGAAGCTAAGAATAACAACGGCAGGTCCCGACACAACAAACACAAGCGCCGCAGCAATAATGACAATACCGAAGACATGGAGGTCAACGCTGGATTCAGCGGCTCCAAGTCCGGTCAGCGGAAGAAGCCATTCAAAAGAAACAAAGAGGGCTCATCCAGCTTGGACCGCATACTCGATCGACCCTGCCAGATTCACGGCACCCCCGACAAGCCTGCCAATCATACCAACCAAAGTTGTTGGGTCTTTAAACAGGTCGGCAAGTTAAACACCGAACATAAGGAGAAAGGGTCGCCCAGCGAGGACGACAACGAGGAGCCTCGTCCACCAAACACAGGGGGACAGAAGAAATTTTCCCCCGAAGTAAAAATGGTAAATATGATATACGTCACTCATATCCCCAAGAGGGAGTGCAAGCGCGCGCTAAGGGACGTCTATGCGATAGAGCCAGTCGCCCCAGAATTCAACCCATGGTTGGCCTGTCCGATCACCTTCGATCACAGGGGCCATCCGACCAGTATCTGTCACGGAGGCTTGGCCGCACTGGTCCTCAACCCAATCATTAACGGATTCCACCTTACGCGAGTCCTCATTGATGGCGGCAGCAGCCTTAACCTGCTCTATCAGGACACAGTCCGCAGGATGGGTATTGATCCGTCAAGAATCAAGCCTACCAAAACTAACTTTAAAGGAGTAATACCTGGTGTAGAGTCCCGTTGCACGGGCTCAATCACATTGGAGGTTGTCTTCGGTTCACCGGACAACTTCCAAAGCAAAGACTTGATCTTCGACATCGTCCCCTTCTGCAATGGCTACCATGCACTGCTCGGACGAACCGAGTTCGCTCGCTTCAATGTGGTCCCACACTATGCCTATCTCAAACTCAAGAGGCCCGGACCAAGCGGCGTTATAATGGTCAATGGAAACATGGAACGCTCCCTCCGTACTGAGGAGCACACAGCGGCCCTGGCAGCGGAAGTACAGGGCGACCTTATCAAGCCGACTATTACATGGGCGACCAAGTCCCCGGACACTGTCAAACGAGTCTATACTACCCCACAGTACGACAATCCAGCTCGTTAGGAGCTCGATTAGCAATTCGGCCTCCATCTCAGCCCCTAAAGATACCATGGGAAAGGATGGAGGCATAATAAAGATAAAGTCCATAGTATGGCTAAACCCTATCTGGACACTCATATTTCCTTTTTTTTCTTTTTATTTTTTCAGGTTCCTCACAACCCACATCACCTGTTTGACAGTACCAAGGCCTCTTTTCAAGGCCTATCATGAAAACACCGATCGATGATCCTCTCGAAGGACAATACACCAAGGGGAAAAAGCAGCGTAGACACGTGGTGGAGTACCTACAGGGTCTTTAAAGATCACCTTGTCCGTTTTTAGGACACATGCATAGCTTTCCCTTATGCTCGGCATGTAAAATAGCCTTGTTGCTTACTACACTATTTGTACCAATACGTTTTGACGTATCAATCATACTATAATGGAAACAGTCTCTAGCCCAACCTACGCGGTATTGTTCTATTTCTTAATATGTGTCTCTCTGTTTTTGTCCGTTTGTCATATACACCTTGATACGACTTAAACCGCCAGGGGCTCTATCGAGTCACGTACTTTATTTAAAAAAAACTAAACAAAGTCTGAACACTTTCATAGTGCAATTCGGCGTCCCAAATATAGCATTATATGCATCGGCTCTGAATCTGTCTTTGGTCAATAGTTGGGTTGCCCGGCTCCTGTGGTTACTACCTTATGTTCCGCTTGTTTGGCTAAGGTAGTAAAGGGAGAACTAATGCGATTGTGTTTCCGGTTCATCCGGAAAGACACCTCAGTAGAGAAAGCCGAAAACTGACTGTCATGATGCGGCGATAGCTGGTCAGCTATTCGGTGACTAAGTATAAATCTCTAGCATTTTTTTCCACATTACGTGATAGGCCAGCCTTCACCCGGCTGCGCATCCACAGCACCCAAGTCCGGATAACCGAAGAATACTAGGGGTTGCACCTATACTCCCATTATAAAACTCCTATGGCTAAGTGAGAGCGATAAAGCCATATAGTCCGATTTCCTGGTTCGTGGCACTAACACCTCCTTCACTGGGTCAAGTCACTGGGTCAAGTGTGTTTAGCTGCTATCCCGAATGCCCCCGTACTACCTACGTGGGGGCTGAAGCCGACGACTGGCCAACTCTCAGATGTCGTAAACGGCCGCACAGGAGGAAAATATTTTAAAATAAAACAAGTAGCATATCATACATAATACTTGTTTCATAATACAGGATTGGACAACATAGGATACATTCATTCAAAAATGATGTCCTTCGAACACTGGCCCTCTACAATGCGGGATCCTTCTAGGACATCATCGAAATACCGCTCCAGTGTGCGGTGCTCTTTGCCTACGGGCAGTCCCTCGGTTGCGAGCTTGACGGCGTGCATCTTTGCCCACTACACTTTGCCACGGGAAAAGGCCATCCGTGCACCTTCAATGCAGACTAGCCGCTTCATGGCATCAAGCCAGGGGCAGGCACTAACTAGCCACTTCACGAGCCCGAAGTAGCTGCTGGGTATGGGTTCGGTAGGCCACAGGCGGATTATAAAATCCCTCATGGCCAATCCGGCCACCCTATGCAGTTCGGTCAACTCCTTCAGCTGATTGCTGAGGGGCACGGGAGGCTCAGGCACAAAGTACTGCGACCAGAATAGCTTTTCCATCGAGCTCCCCTCTTCGGCTCGGAAGAACTCCGCAGCATCGGCAACACTCCAGGGCAGGTCCGCAAATGCTCCTGGAGAACTCCAAATCCGGGTCTGTAAGATGTATTTTCCCCACAAATTTGCTCTGCATGTTAAAGGCCTTACCAGCCGCAATTTGCTTTGCCTCCAGGATGTCCCGGCAGGCATTTTGGGCTTTAGTCCGGGCCTCCTGAGCACTTTGGAGGGCCTTAGCAAGTTCGGATTTTTTATCCAAAATTTTGTGCTCGAAGGACTCACATTTGCTTATAGCATCCTTGAGCTCTTGCTGGACTTCCTCCACCCTTGACTCATGTCTTAGGCGGGCGGCTCATTCCTCCTCCACCTGTTTCTTGGCCTCGGCCAGCGCGCTCTTGAGGGTATCGACCTCAGGTGCGGCAGCTATGAGAAAAGTTATAAGACTCATTCAGATGGCAAATTATTGCTGATATTATTTTAGAAAAAAATTCAGTATCACGTACCTTGCTTTTCCGCTAACTTCCGCCTCAGCTCAGACGCTTCGGCGGCATGGGTAGCTAACGCCTACATCACAGCCTATTTGGTTCAAATAGATATGTGTGTTAATCTCCTAATTGAGTCATTAGATACTCTGGTCAGCCTTTCCTTGTGAATACCGAACAGAGTCTCAGGGGCTACTATCTATACACAAAGACTTTTTCTCATATAGCCAAAAGGTATTATATTACGTACCTCAAAGCCACTCCGAAGGCAAGTATAGGCCTCATTCAATCCGCTTTTGGCGGACCGAACCTTTTCAACCACTGTACCCATAAGAGTACGATGTTCTTCTACAATGGTGGCACTCTGAAGTGCTTCCACCAGAGTATCCGGCGCCTCCGGATTAATAGAGGTCGCCGGTGGGATTCGCGCACCCTCTTCTTTCGAAGGAGGTTTCCCACCTGATCCCGGAGCCGTATTGGCCTCCGGAATAATATTCGGTTGGGGCCGAATTGGGTAGGGCCCCCGTCGTCAGTCTCCATGGGGGTCGATTTCTCCATGTTTCCGGTAGTAGGGATATCACCCTCTGGCGCCACCATGGCAGCTCCCGCACCTCCCCCTGACCCAGAGGGGTCCTTCGGGATAACACTTCGGCATCATCCGTAGCTTTGGGGGAGGACGCCGATGGAGGCGTCCCGTTGTCCATCACTTTCGGATCTAGCGAATTCCCCGAAGATGAGGATTGTTGGGGGAGGACGTGAGCCGGAATGCAGCACGTAATGCAGTATATTTAGGTCACAAAGCGGAAATCCGGATAGATATATAAGTACAAGTGCCTTTGGGGTACTTATGATCCGACCAGGGGCTTTGGCCTGGGGCGCCATTCATCAGGGTCCGATTCGGAGTCATCCGTGAGGGAGATTCTCCCTTTCTTGGACGCCTCCGCCTCCAAATCTGCGGAAGCCCCCCTTTTCTTATTTCCCCCCTTAAGGGGAGATTTACTCTCTTCCTCCTCCCCTTCATCTTCCTCAGGGGAGGAGTGGGTCTCGGTGTCTTCGGACACTACGTCCGAAGCACCTTTACGGCAAAGGCCACTTTTGGCCTCCTTGCCCTTCTTCTTGGCACGCTTTTTCGGTGCCTGGTATGGCACCAGAACCAGCATCCTCGTTAACAGAGGGATGGCTAGGTCTTTGGGTAGTGGAGCTGGATAGTGAATCCGCTCCGCCTTTTTCGTCCAGCCCTGTGGGAAGAATGGAAAGATTAGTAAGCCCCTTGGATTTGCAAATACTAAAGTTATCATAAAAACTTGCGGGAGACGATGCGTTAGTACAGTCGACGCTGAGATCCTCAGTCGTTTCTGGCCACGTCTTTTGGATCTTGAACAGTAGCTTCCACATGTCTTCATGCTCCGTGCCGAAGAATCACCACAGGGTCTAGGGACCGGCCGGGTCGAACTCCCACATGCGCTGAGTTCGGTCTTGGCAGGGGAGAATCCCGCGAAAGAGCATTACCTGGATCACGCTGGCAAGTCCAGTATTCTTGTGTAGCATACTCTTGATGCGCTTCTGTAGCATCATCACCTCATCGGATGATGCCCAGTCTAGACCCTTGTTGAGCAAGGATGTCATCCGCAGTGGAGGCCCAGACTTGAACTCGGGAGGAGCAGCCCATGTGGAGTCACGGGGTTCCGTGACGTAGAACCACCCCTACTGCCAGCCCTTCATGGTCTCCATGAAGGTGCCTTTAGGCCAAGTGACGCTGGGAAGCTTGCTCACCATGCCGCCGCCGCCTCCGCGTGTTGACCATCCACCACTTTTGGCTTCCCATTGAAGACCTTGAGCTATAGGCCGAAGTGGGGAGGGATGCGGAGGAATGCCTCACATACGATGATGAACGCCGAAATGTTGAGGAAGGAATTCGGATCTAGATCATGGAAATCTATCCCGTAGTAAAACATAAGGCCGTGGATGAAAGGATGGAGGGGAAACCCTAATCTGTGCAGGAAATGAGGGATAAATACTACCCT
This sequence comes from Triticum dicoccoides, assembly GCF_002162155.2. Classification (NCBI taxonomy): domain Eukaryota; kingdom Viridiplantae; phylum Streptophyta; class Magnoliopsida; order Poales; family Poaceae; genus Triticum; species Triticum dicoccoides. The sequence continues at coordinate 413,826,378 of NC_041390.1, read as the reverse complement.
CTCATGGGGCTCCAGAGTACGGACAATCTGCTTCTTGGCCGGAAGCCGGTGGGTGATTTCCTTGGCCAAGTACCCTGCTTCCCGCAGCTCCTTGATGTCCTCCTCTGTGACGGAGGAGGCCATCCACTTGCCCTGCGCTCCAGATCTAGACATGGTTGGAATGTTTTCTGGGTACAAAAGGGATCGAATCTTGGGCTCTGGAGCTTAAGGGCGGGTGGGCTGAGGAAGAAGAAGGCATGCGGTGAAAAGGTGGATTCTTATCTCCTTATAAAGGCAGTGAATATAGAGCATCCCCCCACGAGCCTTAAAACTCGCCTATTCCCAAGGGGTCATGCAGACGGCACGGTTAGATTACCCAAACCCGTATTGATGAAGATTCTGCGATAAGAGGAAACGATCTTTGTTTTGATAAGACGTGTCACCGGAGGCTGCGTCTTGAAACTTGAAACTGGAAACTGAAAAGTGATTCAAAATAAAAAAGAGGCCAGACATAACGTCTCGCCAGCAAAAACTGTCAGTGAATACATATCGTGTTTTTGATTAAGTATTATGCCCATGTGGTCGCGATATTGTGACTGTTAAACAGATCCGGACATAGTTCTTGTTGATCAACTACTTTGGAGTATTCGGGGGAGGAACTCTCCTTGCAATGTCGAAGACAACCTGCGCGCCGGACACATCATCATTGAATCCTGGTTCAAGGGCTACTGAGGGAGTCCTGGATTAGGGGGTCGTCGGGTCTCCAGGCTATTTAACATGGGACGGACTAATGGGCTGCAAAGATACAAGATAGAAGGCTTTCCCCCGTGTCCGTATGGGACTGTAATTGCTTGAAGGGCAAGCTTGGCGTGCGGATATGAAGATTCCTTTCTCTGTGAACCGACTTTGTACAACCCTATCCCCCTCCGGTGTCTATATAAACCCGAGGGTTTAGTCCATAGAGGCAATCATAATCATACAGGCTAGACATCTAGGGTTTAGCCATTACGATCTCATGGTAGATCAACTCTTGTAACCCCTATACTCATCAAAGTCAATCACGTAGGATGTAGGGTATTACCTCCATCAAGAGGGCCCGGACCTGGGTAAACACTGTGTCCCTGTCTCCTGTTACCTTCGATCCTTAGACACACAGTTCGGGACCCCCTACCCGAGATCTGCCAGTTTTGACACCGACAGCGACCGACCAAGAAACGAAAAATCTCATAAGCAAGCATTAAGCATAATTAACACCGAATAATACACCACAAGTAGGATGTAATTTCATTGCATAACTATTGACTTTCGTGCTTGCATAGGAAATCACAAACCTTAACACCAATATACTTACTAAAGCATAATTACTCATCAACATGACTCACATATCATATCATCATATCTCAAAACTATTACAAAGAATCAAGTTTATTTTGTCCAGCGATCTTCATGAAAGTTTTTATTATATCCTCCTTGGGTATCTATCACTTTGGGACTAATTTTCATGTGTTGCTTTTGTTAAGCTCAAGCAAATATAATTGAAGATCATGAGCATAATATTTATTTTCTCTCAAATTAATTTAAGTGAAGCAAGAGAGAATTTCTTAAAAAATACTAAATCTCAAATAAATCTAAGTGAAGCAAGAGAGCATTTCTTCAAAAATAACAAAGCACGCCGTGCTAAAAAGATATAAGTGAAGCAATATAGCAATTCCATAGCTCATAAAGATTTAAGTGAAGCATAGAGAGCAACTCTAATAAGTCATGGCATAATTTTGGCTCTCTCAAATAGGTCTGTCCAGTAAGGATTCAAGACTTAAAACACCAACCAAAACAAGCAAAGACTCGTATCATACAAGACTCTCCAAGCAAAACTCATAGTATGTGACAAATAAAAATATAGCTCCGAGCAAAATACCGATGATCGTTAGAAGAAAGAGGGGATGCCACTCGGGTATCCCCAAGCTTAGTTGCTTGCTTCTCTTTGGATAATATCTTGGGACGCCATGGGCATCCCCAAGCTTAGGCTCTTCTTTCATCCATCGTAACATCACCCAAAACATGAAAACTTCAATCACACAATACTCAACAAAACCTTCGTGAGATCCGTTAGTATAAGAAAAAATCACTACTATAAGTATTGTTGCAAACCCATTCATATTTTATTCTTGCAATATATCTACTGTATTCCAACTTTTCTATGGGAAAAAATCTTCAAATAAAAACCATATAATCATCAAAACAAGCACATAACACAAAGAAAATAGAATCTGTCAAAAAAGAGCAGTTTGTATCAATCTGGATATTTCAAATACTTCTGTAACTCCAAAAATTAACAATTAGGACAAAGTGAGCAATTTGTATATTAATCTTCTACAAGAAGAATTGGTATTTTATCGCACTCCTGTTAGAAATGAGAATTATTTTCATGAGCGCGGAAGTTTCTGTTTTTCAGCAAGATCAAATCAACTATCACCCAACATGATCCCAAAGGCTTTACTTGGCACAAACACTAACTAAAACATAAAAACACAATCATAACAGTAGCATAATTGTGTAAACACTCAAGAACAGAAAGAAGAAGACAAAAAATAAATTTTATTCATTGGGTTGCCTCCCAACAAGCGCTATCATTTTATGCCCCTAGCTAGGCATAATAATGTTGATGATGCTCCCATGAAAGACAAGAATTGAAACACAAAGAGAGCATCATAATACATGTGACAAACATGTTTAAGTCTAACATACTTCCGATGCATAGGGATTTTATAGGCAAACAAATTATCAAGACAAGAAATACATAGCATATGCAAGGAAGAAGAAAGAAACAATAGCAATCTCAACATAACGAGAGGTAAATTAGTAAGATGAAAATTTCTACAACCATATTTCCCTCTCTCTCTCATAATAATTACATGTAGGATCATAATCAAATTCGACAATATAGCTATCACATAACATATTCTCTACATGATCCACAGGCATGCAAAGTTGACACTCTTCCAATATAGTGGGATTATCATCAACTAGAGTCATGACCTCTCCAGACCCACTTTCATCAAAAATTTCATAAGATTGAACACTCTCCAAATATGTGAGATTATTTTTATCTAAAGTTGACGCTCTTCTAAACCCACTTTTAATATTATTGCAAGCATATTCATCATGAGGTTTAAATAAATTTTCAAGATCATATGAATCATTATCACCCCAATCATGATCATTGCAATAAGTAGTGGACAAAGCAAAACAAGCATCCCCAAGCTTGGGGTTTTGCATATCACTAACACAATTGACATTAATAGAATTTATAATAACATCATTGCAATCATGTTTTTCATTCAAGGAGCTATCATGAATCACTTTATAAATTCCTTCGTTTAACACTTCATCACAATTTTCAGATTCATGAATCTCAACCAAAACTTTATAAAGATAATCTAGTGAACTCAATTCACTATCAATTGGTTCAACATAATTGGATCTTTTGAAAAGATTAGCAAGTGGATGAGGATTGATATCAATAGATTTTTAGCAAGCGAAGATGCAAGCATATAGAAGGCACATGGCAACACAAGCAAACATGAGATCTGACGAGAAAACAGCGAACGGAAAAGAGGACGAATAAAACGGAAAAAATTTGTGAAGTGGGAGAGAGGAAAATGAGAGGCAAATGGCGAATAATGTAAATTGCAAGGAGATGATATTTGTTATTAGGAACCTGGTAGATGTTGATGATGTCTCCCCGGCAACGGCGCCAGAAATTCCTTTTGATGCTTGCTTGAACTACGTCGGTATTTCCCCAAAGAGGAAGGGCTGATGCAGCACAACAATGGTAGGTATTTCCCTCAGTGATGAGACCAAGGTTATCGAACCAGTAGGAGAACCATGCAACACTACGTGAACGGCACCTGCACACAAATAACAAATGCTCGCAGCCCGACATATTAAAGGGGTTGTCAATCCCTTTTGAGCAACGGCACCAGAAATTGGCAAATGGATAAATTGATAGATAGATCGTGCGGGAGCGCGAGATAAAATAAATAAGTAAAAATTAAGGCAAGGTATTTTTCTATTATTGGTCTAATAGATATGAAAATAAAAGCAAATAAAAATAGATCATGAAGGCAAATATAATAAAGAAGAGACCCGGGGGCCATAGATTTCACTAGTGGCTTCTCTTGAGAAAAATAGCAAACGGTGGGTAAATGAATTACTGTTGGGCAATTGATAAAACTTCAAATAATCATGAAGATATCCAGGCAATGATCATTATATAGGCATCACGTCCAAGATTACTAGACCGACTCCTGCCTGCATCTACTACTGTTACTCCACACATCGACTGCTATCCAGCATGCATCTAGTGTATTAAGTTCATGGATAAACGGGATAATGCAATAGGAACGATGACATGATGTAGAAAAGATCTATTTGTGTAGAAATAGACCCCATCTTGTTATCCTTAATGGCAACGATACATACGTGTCAGTTCCCCTTCTTTCACTGGGATCAAGCACCGTAAGATCGAACCCATTACATAGCACCTCTTCCCATTGCAAGATAAATAGATCACGTTGGCCAAACAAACCCCAAATATCAGAGAAGAAATATGAGGCTATAAGCACTCATGCATATAAGAGATCAAAGAAGACTCAAATAACTTTCATGGATAAAAAGATAGATCTGACCATAAACTCAAAGTTCATTTAATCCCAACAAACACAACGCAAAAAGAGTTAGATCATATGGATCTCCAAGAGACTATTGTATTGAGAATCAAAAGAGAGAGTGTAAGCCATCTAGATACTAACTACGGACCCGTAGATCTACAAAGAACTGCTTACGCATCATCGGAGAGGCACAAATGGACATGATGAACCCCTCCGTGATGGTGTCTAGATGGGATCTGTTGGTTCTAGAACTTGCGGAGGCTGGAATTGATTTTCATCAACTCCCCTAGGGTTTCTGGAATATTGGGGTATTTATAGAACAAAGAGGCGGTTCAGGAGAAAACCGAGGTGGGAACAACCCACCAGGGCGCGCTTGGCATCCAGGCACGCCCTGGTGTCTTGTGCTCACCTCGGGCTCCCTCTTCGGTAATTCTTTGGCCCACTGGATGTCTTCTGGTCCAAAAAAATCGACAAAAAGTTTACTTCTTTTGGACTCCGTTTGATATTGATTTCCTACGATGTAAAAAACATGCAGAAATCAGCAACTGGCACTTGGCACCATGTCAATAGGTTATTACCAAAAAATGAAATAAAATGACTATAAAATGATTGTAAAACATCTAAGAATGATAATATAACAGCATGGAACAATCAAAAAATATAGATACATTGGAGACTAAATTTTTACTACAGAATAAGGAGTGCCAAGAGCCTAAGCTTGGGAATGCCCAAGGCACCCCAAGGTAATATTCAAGGACAACCAAGAGCCTAAGCTTGCGGATGTCCCGAAAGGCATCCCCTCTTTCGCCTTCGTTCATCGGCAAGTTTACTTGAGGCTATATTTTTATTCACCACATGATATGAGTTTAGTTTGGAGCATCATTTTATTTTATTAGGATTTCCTTGTTGTTATTTAGAGTAATGTTTTGCGTCTTTTATTTCAATAAAAAGGTCAATTATAGCCTTTACCATGCTTATTTTGCAAGTATATATGTTGTTGTTTGAAAACAGAAAGTTTGCTATTATGTTTTGAATATTGCTATATAGTCAGAACATGATAAAATCTTGAAATTTTTACACAATGAGTAACAACAAATTTTCTACAGTGTGGTAATTTGTCAGAATTTTTGGAGTTAGGGAAGTATGATTCCTCTTGCATTCTTTATAGACTATTCTATTTAGACAGATTGCTGTTATGTTTGCATTGTTTGCATATGTTTGCCTGTCTAATGATTTTATTTGAGGATGGGTGTATTAAATATGCAGAGGCATTTAGTATGCAATGTTATATTATAATTTTAGTGCTTTTCTATAGTAGAGAATGATAAGGTTATGCATGGATTTATACTAACCTATCTCATGAGTTCTTGTTGAGTTTTGTGTGGATGAAGTTTTTAAGATTTAGGGAAACCGAGTTATGAAAGGAATTAAGGAGACACAAAAGCTCAAGATTGGGGATGCCCAAGGCATCCTAAGTTAATATTTCAAGAAATCTCAAGCATCTAAGCTTGGGGATGCCCCGGTTGGCATCCAACCTTTCTTCTTCAACAACTATCGGTCAGTTTAGGTTGAGCCTAAGTTTTTGCTTCTTCACATGATATGTGCTATCCTTGCAATGTCATTTTATTTTGTTTTGCTTGTTGTTTAAATAAAAGTACTTAAGATCTGAAATTCTAAAATGTTAGAGAGTCTTGAGTCTTCACATAGTTACATAATTATTCGACTACTCATGTTGCTTGACTTATATCTTTTTGAGTAGTTTGTCATTTGCTCTAGTGCTTCACTTATATTATTTTGAGAGTATCTAAACAACATGGTAATTTGCTTTGGTTATGAATTTAGACCTAATATGATGGGCATCCAAGAGGGATATAATAAAAACTTTCATATTAAATGCATTGAATACTATGAGAAGTTTGATTCCTTATGATTCTTTTCAGATATACAGTTGGTGATATTAGAGTCATGCTAGTGAGTAATCGTGGATTGTAGAAATACTTGTGTTAAATTTTGTGATTCCCGTAGCATGCACGTATGGTGAACCGTTATGTGATGAAGCCGGAGCATGATTTATTTATTGATTGTCTTCCTTATGAGTGGCGGTCAGGGACGACTGATGGTCTTTTCCTATCAATCTATCCCCCTAGGAGCATGCGCGTAGTACTTCATTTCGATAACCAATAGATTATTGCAATAAGTATGTGAGTTCTTTATGACTAATGTTGAGTCCATGGATTATACGCACTCTCACCCTTCCACCATTGCTAGCCTCTCTAGTACCGCGCAACCTTCACCTGTACCTTACACCCACCTTATACCTTCCTCAAAACAGCTACCATACCTACCTATTATGATTTTCCATAGCCATGCCGAGATATATTGCCATGCAACTTTCCGCTGTTTCGTTTATTATAACATGTTTCATCATTGACATATTGCATGATTTGCATGATCATGTAGTGTACATCGTATTTGTGGCAAGCCACCGTCCATAATTCTTTCATACATGTCACTCTTGATTCGTTGCGCATCTCGGCACACCGCCAGAAGCATTCACATAGAGTCATATTTTGTTTTAAGTATCGAGTTTTAATTCTTGAGTTGTAAGTAAATAAAAGTGATGATCTTCATTATTAGAGCATTGTTCCAGTGAGGAAAGGATGATGGAGACTATGATTCCCCCACAAGTCAGGATGAGACTCCGGACGAAAAATAAAAATAAAATAAAAAGAGGTAAAAAAAGAGAGGGTCCAAAAAAACAAAAACAAAATAAGAGAAAAAGAGAGAAGGGGCAATGCTACTATCCTTTTATCACACTTGTGCTTCAAAGTAGCACCATGATCTTCATGATAGAGAGTCTCCTATGTTGTCCTTTCATATACTATTTAAAAAGGGACATAAATCAGACTAATAATGTACACACCTATTTTATTAGTTTAACAAATGACAGTAAATCTGTGTTTTATAACCAAAACATAATCTTATTTTTCTTATTTGTTCTGCATTAAGATTTGTCCTATACAGTTCTTCTATTGTGTTATAAAAAATATTTTGGTCCCCGTGACAATGCATGGACACATACCTATTTCATGTTTAAATGTGTAGTACATATTAGAGGCATTATAAGGCGAATCTCTGGAAATTGAGTTGCCAGATCAATGGTTCACCTTTCCTACTACATTTATTAATAGAGGGTTGTTCCTATAGACACAGACTCGCCGAGTTGTTCCCAACATAAGGGCCGGGTGAAACCCTGGACGTTGCCACAATCCTTCTCTCTTGTATTCCTTCCTACCTCGCCACCGTTGGAGGAGCCGGTGGGCAAAGCCTGCATGGCAGACGATGGTTGCTGGGCTTACCAGCTTGCATTGCAGGAGCCCTCGCGGCTAACGCGCATTGACGACATCGAAGGGAGTGCGCATTGACTAAGTTTTTACGACGGAATAAGGAGTGGCAAGAGCCTAAGCTTGGGGATGCCCAAGGCACCCCAAGGTAATATTCAAGGACAACCAAGAGCCTAAGCTTGGGGATGTCCCGGATGGCATCCCCTCTTTCATCTTCGTTCATCGGTAAGTTTACTTGAGGCTATATTTTTATTCACCACATGATATGAGTTTAGCTTGGAGCATCATTTTATTTTATTAGCATTTTCTTGCTATTATTTGGAGTAATGTTTTGCGTCTTTTATTTTAATAAAAAAGTTCAAGTATAGCCTTTACCATGCTTATTTTGCAAGTCTATATGTTGCTGTTTGAAAATAGAAAGTTTGCTGTTATGTTTTGAATATTGGTGAATAGTCAGAACATGATAAATATTGAAATTTTTACACAATGAGTAACAAAAATTCTACAGTGTGGTAATTTTTTAGAATTTTTGGAGTTAGGGAAGTATGATTCCTCTTGCATTATTTAAAGACTGTTCTGTTTAGACAGATTGCTGTTATGTTTGCATAAGTTTGCTTGTTTAATGATTCTATTTGAGGATGGGAGTATTAAATATGCAGAGGAATTTAGTATGCAACGTTAAATTATAATTTTAGTGATTTTCTATAGCAGAGAATGATAAGGTTATGCATGGATTTATACTAACCTATCTCACGAGTTCTTGTTGAGTTGTGTGTGGATGAAGATTTTAAGATTTAGGGAACCTGCGATACAAAAGGAATTAAGAAAGCTCAAGCTTGGGGATGCCCAAGGCATCCTAAGTTAATATTTCAAGAAGTCTCAAGCATCTAAGCTTGGGGATGCCCCGTTTGGCATCCCACCTTTCTTCTTCAACAACTATCGGTCAGTTTTGGTTGAGCCTAAATTTTTGCTTCTTCACATGATACGTGCTATCCTTGCAATGTCATTTTATTTTGTTTTGCTTGTTGTTTAAATAAAAGTACTTACGATCTGAAATTCTAAAATGTTAGAGAGTCTTGAGTCTTCACATAGTTACATAATTATTCGACTACTCATTGTGCTTCACTTATATCTTTTTGAGTAGTTTGTCATTTGCTCTAGTGCTTCACTTATATTATTTTGAGAGTCTCTAAACAGCATGGTAATTTGCTTTGGTTATGAATTTAGACCTAATATGATGGGCATCCAATAGGGATATAATAAAAACTTTCATATTAAATGCATTGAATACTATGAGAAGTTTGATTCCTTATGATTCTTTTCAGATATAAAGATGGTGATATTAGAGTCATGCTAGTGAGTAATCGTGGATTGTAGAAATACTTGGGTTAAAGTTTGTGATTCCCATAGCATGCACGTATGGTGAACCATTATGTGATGAAGTCATGATTTATTTATTGATTGTCTTCCTTATGAGTGGCGGTCGGGGACGACTGATGGTCTTTTCCTATCAATCTATCCGCCTAGGAGCATGCACGTAGTACTTCGTTTCGATAACTAATAGATTTTTGCAATAAGTATGTGAGTTCTTTATGACTAATGTTGTGTCCATGGATTATACGTACTCTCACCCTTCCACCATTGCTAGCCTCTCTAGTACCGTGCAACCTTCGCCTGTACCTTACACCCACCTTATACCTTCCTCAAAACAACCACCATACCTACCTATTATGGCATTTTCATAGCCATTCCAAGATATATTTCCATGCAACTTCCTGCCGTTTCATATTTGTGGCAAAGCCACCATTAATAATTCTTTCATACATGTCACTCTTGATTCATTTCACATCCCGGTACACCGCCGGAGGCATTCACATAGAGTCATATTTTGTTCTAAGTATCGAGTTGTAATTCTTGAGTTGTAAGTAAATAAAAGTGTGATGATCTTCATTATTAGAGCATTGTCCCGGTGAGGAAAGGATGATGGAGACTATGATTCCCCCACAAGTTGGGATGAGACTCTGGACGAAAAATAAAAAAGAGACAAAAAAAGAGGGTCGAAAAAATAAAAAAAATAAGAGAAAAAGAGAGAAGGGCAATGCTACTATCCTTTTACCACACTTGTGCTTCAAAGTAGCACCATGATCTTCATGATAGAGAGTCTCCTATGTTGTCACTTTCATATACTAGTAGGAAATTTTCATTATAGAACTTTGCTTGTATATTCCAACGATGGGCTTCCTCAAATTGCCCTAGGTCTTCATGAGCAAGAAAGTTGGATGCACACTCACTTAGTTTCTTTTTGAGCTTTCATAAACTTATAGCTCTAGTGCATCCGTTGCATGCCAATCCCTACTCACTCACATTGATATCTATTCATGGGCATCTCCATAGCCCGCTGATATGCCTAGTTGATGTGAGACTATCTCCCTCCTTTTTGTCTTCTCCACAACCACCATACTCTATTCCACCTATAGTGCTATGTCCATGGCTCACGCTCATGTATTGCGTGGATGTTGAAAAGGTTTGAGAACATCAACAGTATGAAACAATTGGTTGGCTTGTCATCGAGGTTGTGCATGATTTAAATATTTTGTGTGTTTAAGATGGAGCATAGCCAGACTATATGATTTTGTAGGGATAACTTTCTTTGGCCATGTTATTTTGAGAAGACATGATTGCCTTGTTAGTATGCTTGAACTATTATTGTTTTTATGTCAATATTAAACTTTTGTTTTGAATCTTATGGATCTGAATATTCTTGCCACAATAGAGAAGATTACATTGATAAATATGTTAGGTAGCATTCCACATCAAAAATTCTATTTTTATCATTTACCTACTCGAGGACGAGCAGGAATTAAGCTTGGGGATGCTTGATACGTCTCCAATGTATCAATAATTTTTGATTGTTCCATGCTATTATATTATCTATATTGGATGTTTTATATGCATTTGTATGCTATTTTATATGATTTTTGGGACTAACCTATTAACCTAGAGCCCAGTGCGAGTTTCTATTTTTTCCTTGTTTTTGAGTTCTACAAAAAAGGAATATCAAATGTTGTCCAAACAAGCTGAAAATTTACGGTGATTTTTTATGGATCAGAAGAAGCCCTCGAAGCAAACAAGTTGGGCCAGAAGAGTCCTGAGCCAACCACAAGGGTGGAGGGCGTGCCCTACACCCACCCCCCCCCCCC
>NC_041390.1:413776867-413814928 GCF_002162155.2 Triticum dicoccoides | reverse complement strand
TGGTTAATCGTGGACCCCTCCTGAGGTGAAACCGACGCCAAAAATTCCTATAAATACAGAAACCCCCGAAAAGAAACCTAGATCGGGAGTTCCGCCGCCGCAAGCCTCTGTAGCCACCAAAAACCAATCGAGGCCCTGTTCCAGCACCCTGCCAAAGAGGAAAATCATCACCGCTGGCCATCTTCATCATCCCGGCGCTCTCCATGACGAGGAGGGAGTAGTTCACCCTCGGGGATGAGGGTATGTACCAGTAGCTATGTGTTTGATCTCTCTCTCTCTCTCTCGTGTTTTTGATTTGGCACGATCTTGATGTCTCGTGGGCTTTGCTATTATAGTTGTATCTTATGATGTTTCTCTCCCTCTACCTTCTTGTAATGGACTGAGTTTTCCCTTGAAGTTATCTTATTGGATTGAGTCTTTAAGGATTTGAGAACACTTGATGTATGTCTTTCATGTGCTTATCTGTGGTGACAATGGGATATTCACGTGATCTACTTGATGTATGTTTTGGTGATCAACTTGCAGGTTCTGTGACCTTGTTAACTTATGCATAGGGGTTGGCACACGTTTTCGTCTTGACTCTCCTGTAGAAGCTTTGAGGAACTCTTTGAAGTTTTTTGTGTTGGTTTGAATAGATGAATCTGAGATCGTGCGATGCCTATCGTATAATCAAACCCGCGGATACTTGTGGTGAAATTGGAGTACCTAGGTGACATTAGGGTTTTGGTTGATGTGTGTCTTAAGGTGTTATTTTAGTACGAACTCTAGGGCTGTTTGTGACACCTATAGGAATAGCCCAATAGGTCGATTAGAAAGAAGAACTTTGAGGTGGTTTCGTACCATACACTAATCTCTTTGTTTATTCTCTGCTATTAGTGACTTTGGAGTGACTCTTTGTTGCACGTTGAGGGATTGTTATATGATCTAATTATGTTATGATTGTTGAGAGAACTTGCACTAGTGAAAGTATGAACCCTAGGCCTTGTTTCCAAGCATTGCAATACCATTTTCGCTCACTTCTACTACTTGCTATCTTGCTGTTTTTATATTTTCAGATTACAAAAACCTATATCTACCATCCATATTGCACTTGTATCACCATCTCTTCGCCGAACTAGTGCACCTACACAATTTACCATTGTATTTGGTGTGTTGGGGACACAAGAGACTCTTTCTTATTTTGTTGCAGGGTTGTTTGAGAGAGACCATCTTCATCCTACACCTCCCACGGATAGATTAACCTTAGGTCATCCACTTGAGGGAAATTTGCTACTATTCTACAATACTCTACGCTTGGAGGCCCAACACGGGTCTACAAGAAGAAGGTTGCATAGTACACCTTAGTGTTCCCGAGGTTACCCCACCTATGCTAGTTGCTCTGACGGTGGTCGGAGGGAAGGGAACCTCTGGACCATGTTCCACATGTGTTTAGTAGTTAAGCCTTCATATTTTAGTCTTTAGTTGTCCATGACTTTGACTTCCGCAATGGCCATGGTGGCCACAGATAAATTGCATCCATACTTTCCATCGTAGCGGTGGTTCTCTCGGGTTTTGACATCGAATTTGGGAGGGCACTCAGTATGTATCTGTGTTGATGTTGATGTAATGGTCCTCTTCTTCTGCTCTTCGTAGTGGCGATACTATAGGGATCCAGCAGTATCAACGGTAGAAGGCAGTTGTCAGTGTCAAATCTGGTGGATCTCGGGTAGGGGGTCCCGAACTGTGCGTCTAGGATCGATGGTAACAGGAGGTAGGGGACACGATGTTTACCCAGGTTCGGGCCCTCTTGATGGAGGTAATACCCTACGTCCTTCTTGATTGATATTGATGATATGAGTATTACAAGAGTTGATCTACCACAAGATTGTAGAGGCTAAAACCCTAGAAGCTAGCCTATGGTATGATTGTTGTATATGATCTATCGACTAGCCTGGCCTCGGTTTATATAATGCACCAGAGGCCTAGGATAACAAGAGTCCTAGCCGAATACACCGGCGGGGAGGAGTCCTTGTTTTGATCACCAAGTCTTGTGGAATCTTCCATGTATGCAGCAGTTGTCTGAACTGGCCCATGAGTATACGGCCATGGGGGTCCTCGGCCCAATCTAACAGATCGGGAGATGACGTAGTGAGTACCACCTAGTCCAGGACACCGTCAGTAGACCCCTGAACCGGTCTTCAAGTTAGGGACGCTCCTCGATTCTTCCGAACCATTCTTCATCTTTGGTTGTCGGTCTTGAAAACTGGTTCAACAAATCTTCTCATCTTCGATCTTGAGGATCGCCGAAATACATTCGACAAGTTTATACGTCGGGTATCCGAGGAGCCCCTTTAAGCTTCTGGCCTTTATCAATGCCTTGTTATTTTTATGCCACACCTCGGGTTTTGAAGTTGTTCCCTAGAGGCAGCGTCCTCTTGCGTCCGAGCTCCAACGCCGGACTGCATTCGAGGTATCTTTTGCAGTCGAGCACCAATGTCGGACTGCTTCCGAGCTCCAACACCGAAATGTATCCGAGCTCCAACGTCGGACTATGTCCAAGCTCCAACGCCAAAATGTATCTGAGCTCCAACGCTGGACTGTGTCCAAGCTCCAATGCCGAACTATATCCAAGATGTCATAGATCATCTTGGTACAAAAAAGTTGAAGGATTTTAGCCGAGCTTAATGCCGGAAATGCCCTCTATGGAGCCAGCCACTAGCGCCCGAGCTTTATGTCGGACTGCTTTCGAGGTGGTGCACCACCCCGACTGTGGGCCGATTTTTTGTAAATATTTTTTATTGGTGCAATTTATTCTCTGCCGAGATATACAGCCAGTAGCCGTCAAGGTGTGTATCGGTCTAAAACCCGAGATGCACCTGAAGGATGACGTAAGACCGCTGATCCCAGTAGTCGCTGAGACTCAGGTTCATTTGCAAAATCGGCCTGAGGATCAAGTCCTAGCTCGGCAGAATACTTCAGGACACAAAAAGCAGCATGCTCAGTCCTCGAGACTCAGGTTGGGTGCGGCCGACCAACCTAAGGATCAAAATCTCCTCGGAAACTATATTGCACATAAAATTTTATGCATTGGACAGGCAATGCAGTAGCCCCTGAGACACTGGTCGGGTGGCAACACCAGATCAGGGGATCGATGTGCCCCTTTAATATTTGTAAATAATAAGCCCAAAGCCCAGTAGCCCCCGAGCCTTAATGCGGGCATGGGTGGCCGAATTAAGGATCGATATCCATAGTAAAATCACAAATTATGTGTAATGACTGTATGTATCCAAGTACTTTACATCATTAATGCTCGGATCCGCATTGCACAAAACTTTGTTGACTGACCATCGGCTTCCACCTCCTCGGCTAGCAGCCGAGGAGTGTTTGTCCTACTTTATAAAGCCTTTATGAGGGCAAAGATTTACGACAAACAAGGCAATCTGGTCATACGGTTTTATAAACAAAGGTACGCAGAGAGATATGTTATATTACTATTTAACATAAGAAATGTCTTCCAAAGAAAATAGTCCCGCTAGCGGTTCCTTTATTTGGGTTGTCATTCTAAGCATGATCATGAAACCTCAGCTCTAATGTAAGAGCAAAATATTGAGGATTTAGTTTGGGAGGCCAGTTACTAGCCCCCGGTAGTGTTCGGCGACAGTCGAGGTCAAGCCGTAAACACTTCGGCCAATGTTATGAATGGCCCATCATATAACACAATCATCGGATCGCTGACCAGTTTACGTTTATTGTGACAGTTAGTTTTTGGCTTTCTCCACTGAGGTGCTTAACCATGTGAGCTGGAAGCACAATCGCAGTGGTTCTCCCTTTGCACGCCTAGCCGAACAAAGCAGGACGTAGGAGGCAAGCGCAGGAGCCGGGCAACCCAACTATTGACCAAAGGCACAATTCGAAACCGATGCATATATAGCAATATCCGAGAATGTTTTTGTTGAATCTCTAAAGGTGTCCGGCGTTGCACTGCAAAACTTGTGCTGAAAACACAAATGGTTTAAAAGTGCCAAAAGCTTGGAAAACCAAAAATTGTCAGTAAAAACATGATGTCCGAACAAGATCAAGTGTTCGGTGCCAATCCGAAAATTGGTCTTAGAAAAAAAGAGTGCTTCTGTCATGCTTTAACATGACACATCCTATCTCAAGGCTCCAAGCGGGTCAGCCTATGGCTTCAACCTCCTATCTTGAAGGTGGAGTACTTCTCATTAGGCCAGTTTATTAAACTAAACTCTAGCGGCTTTGAGAGAGAAATTAGGCTCCCCGGCTAGTGACCACACACTCTTGTCGAAAAAAGGAGTGATGAATAATAATAGTAATAAAACTTTGCAACAACTAAGAAGAAGAACACTTATTATAAAATGGCTCATATAAATTTAAGAGCCCCCAAGTGACTTGGGTAAAAGAATTTTATGTATAATTATTGTATGAACCGAAGTAAAAATATCATATCTTTGTTCACCCGAACTTTAAACGCGTCTTAACCGACCGTCGGCTTCTCCCTCTTTGGTCAAGGACCGAAAAGTGTTATGTACTCCACCTGTCGAGAATATCGACAATGTTTCCGATAACCAGGCAACCGGGCCATAAGGCTGTAACAGACAAAGCGCGCTCAGGGAACTTATGCTATATTACAGACGAAGTGTAAGAAGCATCTTCGAAGAAAATAGTACCCCCACCGATACCTTTCTTCGGTGCTCATTATTACTATGAGACTTGTGCAATAGATTTTTTGTACTCATGAGTTCCGTTGTGTGCCGTCCATGATTGAAAACAATAAGAGCGCTAGCTTTCGGCTTCACCCAGTCTGAGGTCGGAGCTCGGAGGACCCGATTGTGACAATCGCAGAGGTGCTCCCTTTACTCCCTAGCCGAACAATCGGGAACGTAGGGGTCAGCACAGGAGCCAGGCAACCCAGCTTGCAAATTGCTTAAGTCAATATGCTGCATATTGTGGCGTAATACATGAACAAGGAACGAAGCCGTACAAGTATAATCATATGCAAGAGGAAGAGCTTCATAAAGGAAGCCCCTAAATAAATGGGGTATTTGAATTTTTGTGTCACAAACAAAGTTTGGACAAGGAAAAAATTCACAAGCAACTTTTTTCCAAAAAATTATAATGCTTGGTCGAACCGAACACAAGTTAAAAATTTAAAACTTTGAGCATGAAGGCAACTTAGATGGTTAATGTGTTCGATGTCGATGACGCAGGCCGAGATTGTGGCGGGACGAGATCCCAGCCCCCAAACCGGCCACGAGATGTCCGAGTAAAGAACTCGGCTTGATGAAGTGGTAACACAGCATAGTCGATGGGCGAGGTGAAAACCCCAGTCCGACCGCGGCGACGGAGCAGGCCGGCAGTGTGACGCCGAAGCCCCCAGCATGTGTTAATGAAGTGATGACGAAGCTCCCGGTCAGCCGAGGTGACGTGGTACATCGGTACGCCGCGGTGACAGCGCTGCCCGGATTATCTACCTGTGCACAGAAAATAGTGCAAGCCGGAGATAATAGGAATAATAAAAAAATGTTGCATAATCAGTAATTTACGCAAAGTGAGTAATAAAAGAAATATGGCCTGTGCGCGGAACACTCGATGAGGTAGAGCTCTCTTGGCGATGCCGAAGTCCCCGAGGCAACCGAACACGTCGGTATGGCAATACGACCAACAAGGTGATCACGCGAGCCGATTTACGCCGATTAGGATGACGGCGTCGGCTTGCCGAAGAGACCACGCGACGCGGTCGAAGTCGATCACCTACACACATAAAATAGTGTGGTCCAAAAAGGATAATTGCTTTTCGCAAAAATAATTTATTAAAAGAGATGTGGCCTGGCGTCGAAGTAATTCGTAGGCTAGTCTGAGTTCCGGATGCGGTATTCGCCGAACTGTATACGGAAACTGACCGAACCACCACGCCACCGTAGTTAATACAGCCACCATTTGATAGACCTGGTTTATCTGTTGTAGCAATCTGGAGAAAGGTTACTCCCAAAATTAGGGCTCGATCCGCACACCCATTGCCTGATGGGTGATGAAGCGGTGGCATGGCGATGCTAGCAAAGGTTGGCTCGCCGAGGAAAAGCCTGTGGTGCAGCTAATGTGATGAAGCTGGTCGGCTCGTGACGTCGAAGTCTCCGAAGTAAGTTGATGAAGAGATGGTGAAACCCTCGGTCTAGCCGAGGAGACGGAGCAGGTCGGTAAGGAGACGTTGCAGCTGCCGTGTCAGCCGACGTGTTGAAGCAGTTCGGCGCGATGGACATCGGCTTGAAGAAGCAACAGTGCGGCCATGCCGACGCAGGTCGTAACTTGTGACCCGGTCAATGCCATTTTGATGAAGTGACCATGCGGCGATGCGTGTGTTCCCGCTCTGTGTAATCCGTGGGGCGGCGATGTTGGTGATGATTTATCCTTGGTGATTCTGAACTCTTGTTCGCTCGCCGAGATGATGATCCGAAGAAGTTGAGCTCGTCTCAAAAGGCGACGACGTGTCTAGCGCAGGTCGGCTGCCGTGGAGCAGTATTGCCGGACTGGTTTGACACCAGCATGATAGTGAAGATTACCTCAGAGGAGGCTTAAAATTTTATGGGCATGTGTTTAAAAACAGTGCAAAATACCCTAGGAGCAAATTCATTTAAGAAGGTTGTCTTATATCACGTTTATAAATAAACATGAATTCGGGTCGGATCCGTATTCGCGCAGAAAACAGATCCGAAAATTGATGCACCAATCGGAAGGTTCCCGAAGTTTGGACGGTCGGATCGAGCTGAAATTTGGAGGGGTGGTAGATATGGGAATTCCGCAGCCGATCAACGGTTGGATCTTCCAAAGGACATATGAGCTAGGCGCTGGAGACCACGCCTTAAACTCGTCCAGATTCCCGTCCAGATTTGACAGGGCTCCGGTATATCTTAGATTGCCGGAGATTCCTTCATCGGAACTCGACGAAACTTTGCATGGTTGTTGTAGACTCAATTCCGCACAATTGCACCAAAGGAACCGTCAAAGTGATGCTCGAGGAGGCGGTGGCAGCGGATACAAGTTCGCTATTCGGAAAAAACAGCACGGTCGCCCGAGGGCAATGTTGACGTTGAGCCCCCGACCTCCATGGATGATCCCTCCATGATCTTGATAGAGATCGGAGTTGATGTTGATGTAGGCCCCGGTCCGAACACGACGATCGGATATGGAGCACGGTCCTCGGTCGAGCCGAGGTGACCAGTCGAGCCGGCGACGAAGATGCCGGTGTTGCAGTTGATCTGCGGGCGAGCCATTGATCCTTTGCCGATCACACAGCTGAAAGTGCGTTATATCGACTAGATGGGGGGTGAATAGGCAATTTTTATGAAATTATTCACTGAGGAATTTGCCGGTGAGGAAATTCCTTAGCGAAGAACTACTAGCAGCGGAATAAGTACTCAAAAGTAAACATAACAGAATACAAGCATAGTCATCATGATGAAATGAAGACAGGCACAGAGTACAGGAAACGTAAGCACAGAATAACACAGGATGAAGACAAACCGACTGAAGAAATTGAACTGAGAAAATTGAGAAAGTCTTCAGTCAAAGTCTTCAAACACAAATATGAACAAGTACACAACTCAATTATGACAAAATGAAAGAGCTGAAGAAATGGAACCAGCAAGCTTGGTGAAGACAATGATTTGGTAGACCAGTTCCAACTGCTGCCTCAGTTGTACATCTGGTTGGAGCGGCTGAGTATTTGAACTCGAGGACACACTGTCCCGGACACCCAATCCTAAACACGCAGCTCAGGACACCCAGTCCTCACCGTATTCTCCTTGAAATAAGGTCACACAGACCTCATCCAATCACTCGTGGTAAGTCTTCAGGTGACTTCCAATCCTTCACAAACTTGGTCACTCGGCGATCCACAATTCCTCTTGGATACTCTAGACCATGACGCCTAACTGTCTGGAAGAAGCACAGTCTTCAAAGGTAACAAGCGTCAGATCCACGCATGATCAATCTCTTCAGTGATGCTCAATCACTTGGGGTTTGTAGGTGTTTGGGTTTTGGGTTTTTCCTCACTTGATGATTTTCGCTCAAAGTCCTCGGAGGATGGGTTGCTCTCAAATGACAAGTGTCAGTTTCTCTCGGAGCAGCTAACCAACTAGTGATTGTCAGTTTCTCTTGGAGCAGCTAACCAACTAGTGGTTGTAGGGGGCGGCTATTTATAGCCTAGGGAGCAGCCCGACATGATAAGACATAAATGCCCTTCAATAATATGACCGTTAGGTGGATAGATATTTTGGGACAGCTGGCGCATATCATAGCAACGGTCGGAATTTTGAGTAGCAAAATCCTCAGGGCTATCATGTTCCTCACTGTGTAGGAAATCCTCACTAGCAAATTCCTAACTCCTCAGTCAGAACAAATTCCTCAGAGACCAGAAGAACTTCGTCTCTGTCACTGAAGAAATTGACTGAATTGTATGAGATTTCCAATGGCTTCACTCGAAGGGATTGGTAGGTGTAGGATTTTGAGTTGAGCATCACATAGAAAATTTTCCTTAGTATTTCCTCGACCCCCTTTAACAGTATGGTGTTTCCTATGACTCAAGAAGAGAAAATGAAACTACGAAAACAAAAGTCTTCACGCTTCATGTTCCTCGAATGAATACCAAGTCTTCACGGTCACACCAATTTCTTCACTTTCAAAGTCTTCAGAAAGTCTTCAGAGATCCAAAGTCTTCAGTCGAAGAACTTCATTTTTAGGGGTTGACTTTCTCTGTAAATATCAAACTCCTCATAGACTTATAGACCTGTGTACACCCACAAACGCATTAGTCCTTTAACCTATAAGTCCTCAATACACCAAAATCACTAAGGGGCACTAGATGCACTTACAATCTCCCCCTTTTTGGTGATTGATGACAATGTAGGTTAAGTTTTCAACGGGGATAAACATATGAAGTGTAAATACTGATATTGAGGAAATTTGATTGCAAGATATAGAAGAACTCCCCCTGAAGATGTGCATTGTGAGTGAAAGTGCTAGTGATCGACTAGAGGGGGGTGAATAGGCGATTTTTAGGAAAGTCTTCAAAACATGTAAGTTTCGAAGACAAACGATAGAAATAAACCTATTACCATGCAGCGGAAGGTAGACTACACTAGGCAAACCATAGTTAAGTATTCAATGAAGTGAAAGCACAATGACTAATAGCAGCTAGGCAGTAAGGATCAGGTAGGAAGATATTATGAAGCCAATCAGAACAAGTAATCACTCAGTGAATCCAAATGGTGATGCAATCGTACAATGACTTCACAAGGACCAACAGTAAGTAAAGGGAAGGGAAGGATGAAACCAATGACTCGTTGAAGACAATGATTTGTTGGACCAGTTCCAGTTGCTGTGACAACTGTACGTCTGGTTAGGGAGGCTGAGATTCAACTCAAAAGACCTTGTCTTCACTTTATTCCCCTTGAGCTAAGGACACCCAGTCCTCGCCCAATCACTCTAGTAAATCTTCAAGGTAGACTTCCAACCCTTCACAGACTTCGTTCACCGGCGATCCACAATGACTCTTGGATGCTCAGAACGCGACGCCTACCCGGCTAGAGGATTCACAGTCCTCAAGTGTAATAAGTCTTTAGATCACACAGATAGGAAGACTTAAGTGATGCTAACACTCTTTGGCTCTGGGTGGTTAGGGCTTTATCCTCTCAACGAATTCTCTCTCAAAGGCTTCGAGGTGGGTTGCTCCCAAACGACAAAAGTCGTGCTTTAACTCTGAGCAGCCAACCGTTTATGGTTGTAGGGGGTGCGCTATTTATAGCCACTAGGCAACCCGACCTGATTTGTCCAAAATGACCCTGGGTCACTAAGGAACTAACACGTGTTCCAACGGTCAGATTTCAAACACACACGGCAACTTTACTTGGGCTACAAGCAAAGCTGACTTATCCAACTCTGGAAAAGATTTGCTCTCATAGTCTTCACTCGAAGACATAGGATTTTGGTTAAGCATCACTTCAGTCATTCTGCCTGGTTCTCTTGGACCCCACTTAACAGTACGGTGGTTCCTATGACTCAACAAAGAAAAATACAGAACGACGAAACTGCTAAGTCTTCGCGCTCCATAGTCTTCACGCGATGTCTTCTCTTGTCATAGTCTTCAATGTGAATGTCTTCACATACCACATTTGACTTCAATGTCTTTATACATTTTTAGGGGTCATCTCTGGTAGGAAAACCGAATCAATGAGGGACTTCTACCTGTGTTATCCTGCAATTCTCACAAACACATTAGTCCCTCAACTAGATTTGTCGTCAATACTCCAAAACAAACTAGGGGTGGCACTAGATGCACTTACAATCTCCCCCTTTTTGGTGATTGATGACAAACTAGTTGAAGTTTTCAACGGGGAATATAATATGTCAAATTGTAAAGGATAGGGAATTATCTTCATAAGTTGCATGGGCTCCCCCTGAAGATGTGCATATAGGTAATTTGCTTTTGGAATGTAAATGCACATGGCAGGTTGTACTTGTGGAGATCCTCTTCAGCTTATGATGACAATTCATCATGCATGAAAAGTATGTGAAGATAATGACATGCATAATGAAAAATGGACGTCTGCAAAATGATCTAAGTGCGGAATTTATCGTCGGACATGCAGAATTTATCATCGCATCACAGAATAGCAAATAAGTAGCAAACGACCATCGAGTTTAAGTGTTATAACTCAAGGAACCAAATGTGTCAAAACGAGAGTTGTAAACACTAGGCAAAACATAAAGCAACCGCCTATATGGACCCGCTTGAAGACTATCAAACTCATATGCTTATCCCCCTTTTGTTAGTAAGGACCAAAAAGGTTTGAACACATAGAGCGTCTACTCGTTCCCATGAGGAGTAGGTGAAGCAGCAAGGTCGTCGGTGTTGTTCGGCAGTGCAGACGAACTCGGGGAAGTGTCGATGCGTGCAGAAGTAGGGAGCGGTGAAGTGGCATCGTCTTCGTCCTCGATCACTCTGGCATTCACAGTTGCCGCGGAGGACGAGAACTCAGAGTCTTCAAGAGACGGAGTTCGTGGCAGCACAGTCCTTCTTGGAGGTGTGGAGTCAAACTTGAAACGTTCAGAGAAGCCATCCTCTTGAAGATCATCTTCGGAACACATAAGCGTCAGCCCTTTCCATGTACGCCGACAGGTTTCATGGGCAACAAAGGCATTCTTGGTGGCAAGATTGCGAATGCGGTTGACATCCACCAAGAGGCTTTGCATTTGGCGCTTCAGCCAGTCATGATGCCTATCCTGTTTCTGATGAAGGGCAACCAGAAGCTCTCGGTCATTGAGAACACGAGATCGCTTCTTGCGCTGTTGGGCAATAGTGCTTTCAGTGGCTTCAGTGAGGGCACGATGAGGTGCACGTGTAGTACCAACCAGAGGATAAACACGAGTGACTGCTTCAACTCCTTCAATGTTTTGAGAGAAACTTTGATGATCAGCATTCTGAAGACTAAGAGGCTCCTTGGCAGGCTCTGGATAGATGGCTTCAACGGACATATCAACGGCAGGCAGAAAGATCCGATGATTGCGAGCAGAGGGCTGATATGAGACAGCTGAGTGTAGTTTGATTAGCCGCATTATCCATGGAGCGTAAAACTTCAAGCCAAAAAGATCAGATCCTGATGCAGCAAGTTGGCGGATGAAGAAGTCTTATGCATTGAAGCATTTGCCATGAAGAATATAAAAGACCAAAGTCTTCATTGCACCTTCCAGCTTTGCATGTGGAGAATGTCCTTTGATGGGCCAGAGAGTTCGCCTGACAATGTGATAGATAGTGCATGGCAGATACTCAAGATCTTCAACAAAGAACTCCTTAGGATATGCAGCATCTGGAGGCAAAGGCTTCATCATGCTAAGCATCTGACTCATGTTCGATTCAGGCTTCTGAAAGATGCTCTCCATAGCTGCACTGTGAAGTTGACAACCAGGTTCATAAAAATCTCCAGGAGTGGGCAGACCAGTGAGCTCAATGATATCAAAGGCTTTGGCTTCGTGATGAACATTGCCGGTAATCCACTCAAGGACCCAAGTCTTCGGATCTCTATTGTAGCCACGAATGTGAAGAGTGGCATAGAATTGGAGCAGCAACTCTTCGTTCTAGTGCTCTTGGTCGGTGACGAAAGGCAATAATCCAGACTCTTTGAAGCAATCCAAAGCTTCTTCCAAGCAAGGCAGATCAGTTATGGCTTCAGTGTCAAGACCCATATGAGGGAAAATGTGACCTTGATTGTACAGAATGCATGAGTAATAACTTCACTGCGGATAGCTCCAGAACCGATCAGAAGATATTCTTTCCCTTGAGTAGGGGTTCTTAGCGCTATTGAAGAAGGTGTTGTCTGCTTTGAAGCCGTTGACATTAAAGGATCCGGGTGCTGATGCAGGACCTGGAAACCTGGGCAACCTTGGCATTGGCTTCTGTACCTGAGGCCTGTGCTCAACGTGATAGTCAAACTGAGGACCAGCAGCAGGCGTAGGAACAGGAGCAGTTGCATCATTGGCTTCACTGACTTTTGACACATTGGTTGGTGCAGGCTCCACATTTGCTTCAGCCATGACAACATCATTGGCTTCATTTGTGTTGGTGGTGGCAGCCTCAAGATTCTCAACCTCCACTTGATGAGCTGGAGGGTCGGGCACAGACATGTTCTCCTCGAGAACAGCTTCCTTAGTAATGGGAGAGTAGGGACACGTTCTTCTTCTTGTGTGTCGTCGGCTGATGCAGCCGGAATGTCTTCAGCAGCTTTAGTCTCAGACTCGGAGACATTCACAGTAGGAGTGGCATCTGGAAACACTTGACGTGCAATAGATTGGTGGGGCACTTCTCCTTCTGGAATGCTCGAAAGAGGGACTTGAGACCTTGGTCCTTTGCGAAGCCTACGTAACGCTGACGACGCCTCTGGAGATGGAGTTGGATGGGCCTCAAAGTCATCTTCTTCTTCTTGCCGGGGTGGTGTGACTTGTTGTTGTGGGTGATCAGCCCATGATGCATCCTGAGCAATTGGCGTCAGAGGACGACCAATGCTGATGAGTTCGTTGTGCGTAATTACAGGCGATGATACCAAGTTGTGCTCGATCTAAGGAAGAACTACATCATCTTCAACATTGTCATGGTGACCAATGTCTTCAGCAGCGGTGGGATCAGCTACTGGAATGTCTTCAGCTTCATGAGCCTCTGTGGAAGCAGGCTCATGGACAGTCAGTTGGCGCTCTTGATGTTCAGCTGCAGGGTGAACCATGGAGATAGGTTCAACAACTAAAGGCTCTGTTGGAGCAGCCCGATCCTTCTTGGTCTTGCGCTTCTTCTTGGAGGGAGCAGCATCAGAGGCTTCAGGATGTTTCCTCTTTCCCGCTTCAGCCTCAGCAGTCCTCGTCTTCTTCAGTTCTGAAGCGGTTGACCTGACCTTTGGCTTCGAGCCAATCATGCTGGCTGAGAAGACAATGGGATGTGCTTCCTGCCTTGGTGCTTTGGGTTCGGCCACAGCTGGCTTCTTCTTCTTCTTTGCAGCCATCCTAGGATCGATGCCAGGACGACCAAGGGCCTTGCGCTTCTCAGCCTCATTGTAGGCTTGCACACACTTGTCAGCCAGACTCTTCATGCACTCACGAGAACCTTGACCTTCTTCACGCTTCTTGAGAAAGGCTTCTTTGAGCTCATGCAACATGATCTTAAAATTTTTGACCTCTTGCACGCTGAGCTTGGCCATGTGCTTCTTGAACTGAGCATTCTCAAAGTCGATCTTTTGCTTCAGTTCAACGATGCGCTGAGCTAGAGCTAGCTCTGAAGCAATGGCGCCATGGAAGGTGACACTGAGGCCAATTGGAAGTTGCAGATCTTCAAAGCTGAGGTTGGGCGTGTCAAACCACTCGTCAATGAAGTTGTGGATGATTGCCACGTCAAAGAGAGGCAAATCATTGAAGATTTGTGCTTCTTCTTTGCTCTTGATCAGTTGCTCAAGAGCGTCATCTCCAAGATCTTCATCACTGGACAAATCAATGGCGTCGTTGCGCAGAATAGCAGCAGCAGTCAGTTCTTGGCTGGTGTGTTGCAAAGGCATCTTGACTCTCGAGGGCTTGGAGATGTGTGACAAATCTTCAGACTGCACACTGTCTTCAGGAGGTGCAGTAGCCAGTGGCTTCTCCCGTGAGATTTTTGGTGCTGAGGCAGGCATTGAAGCTATAGGCTTCTTCAGTTTCTGTGGCTTCGACGGTGCAAGCGCTTCATCAGATTCAGCGTCATCTGCAGGCTCATCCATGGCTGTCCCTTGAACCATGATATGAGTGATGAGACCTTCCAGGTTGTAGAAGGGCCCAACAAGATTGGGTTCAGCTTCACGGGTGCCATCGACACGGGGAGCAGAAGGGCCAGGGTTGAAGTCTAGTCCCAATGACTTCTTGTTTTGCTTAGACGAATTCTTGGCAAATTGGAAGTTGCGTTTGAATAGATTGTCGTCACGACACCATAGCAATGACGATGGGTGAGCATCCGCAGGCTGTGGTCCACGGACCATGCAGGGATACACTAGTGCAGAACCGGGCAATAGCACCGGTTCGTAAGGCCCTTTAGTGTCGGTTCCATAACCGGCACTAAAGTGTGGGCACTAAAGCCCCCCCCCCCCTTTAGTACCGGTTCAGCACGAACCGGTGCTAAAGGGCAAACACGTGGCACGAGCCAGCTCCGTGGGCGCGTAGGACATTAGTACCGGTTGGTAACACCAACCGGTACGAAATGTTTTGGTGTGTTTTGGTTTTTTTATTTTAATTATGTGTTTTCAATTTAATTTAGTGATTGTTTTACATTATAATGAGTTGTTAAATCATTAGGTGATTAGTTTGACTGGATGCGTGTGGATCCTAGCTAAGTCATCAAGTATATGTCATATCCATATTATATATACTTGATCACCTACTTAAGTGATCGAGGTAATATGGATATGGCATATATATACTTGATCACTTAGCTAGAATCCATCCAGTTGAAACTAATATGCAATTTCTTTCATAAATGATATAATAACTCATCATCATCATCATCATATTAATTAATATAAAAACTCTTGCATCATATATATCATCACCAACGGTTTTCATAGCAAAGATATCATCGAGTTCAACATGGTAATGATATTATAAGCGTTCATAACACCACAAAAGAAAATCACGGTTTGAGATTAAGTTCAGGATGAGGAACACGGACATGAGAGGACAAGTACTAAGAGCATGAACTAGCTAATTAATCACTCCTGCTGCTCTCTCTCAGGTAAAATAGCATAGAACATGTATAGCTTTGCTAATTCATCATATTGGAGCATGCAGATGAACCTGTCTCCTAATCGTGGGTTGCGCTTCTAATTGCTGCCCCCTAGTACTTCTCTGTGATCGTTCACAATTTTGCTCCACTCTTTTACTATTAAGCATTCCTCGCTATTAGAAATCCTGAATGCACTAAAGTGCATTGTAGGATATCTTGGCCGTAAGCTAACAATATTCATGGTACCTTAAGTTTCGATCCAATCAGGCACAACATTCATCGGGAGTCCCTGTTGAAGAACATCGTATAGTAACATACTTAGCAATGAAGTTTAGCTTAAAAAAATAATGTATGCAAAAGATGCACTGAGAAGAAATAGTAGAAATCTTACCATCTTTCCTAAATATATGTGACCGTAGTTCAGTACGAACACTATTGGTCGCACGTTTTGAGTACTAACATTTCTAAGTGCAGGAAAGAAATTTGTCTTGACAGCATCAAGATCCTCAAGCCATGAAACATAATGACTTGTCTCCTCGCAGTTTAGTTTAGCTCCGGGACAGTGGATGGTCCTGTCTACCAAGCGCCGGACATGTTTGCTTGACTGGAAGTAAGCTGTCAATATTAATTGAGATCTATTAATTATTCAACTGGTTCAAATAATCTCATATCAAAGACATAAATATGGTTGAGAAACTTACATAATGGTAGAACTGGAGGCGTCTGCACATCGACCTAGATGTCTCTATTACCTTCAATATCATCTTTCGGACGAATATCAAAGGTGATAACCATATCAGGCTCAAATGCATAAGACTTGCATAGTTTTTGCCAAGTTTTGCATTCAAAATAGGTATATGTGTCTGCATTGTATAATTTGAAGTTGAAGGTATAACCATGCTCGGTCTTCAAGTAAACTCTTTTTACCTCCATAGTTTCGTTAGGACTGAAACCTATCTTATCCAAGACAAAAATTCTTGCATGACAGGGGATACGCTAGTAGAATAGTGAAAAATTAAAATTAAAAGGTGAAGCAAAATGAAGCATAAGTCATGCTTAATTACGAAAAAAGACTTGTCGTTGTGACTTACTGTATCCACTTCGAAGTTCTCATCAGCTTGATGCTGAAGCGTCTATCATCAACTAGAAAATTTTAGCCGCACAGGCCGCGCTGGTCTTCGCAGTATTCACACATAATGAAATCGTGTTCGTCGTCAGGCGACATTCCTATGTTCATAGGTGAAACATTAAACACTTATTAGTTCTATTAATTCAACTAATTCTATTAATTCAACTAGTTCAACTAAGCACTTACGAAGAATATACCTAATTAATTAAACTAATTCAACTAACTAGTTCAACTAATTAATTGAACTAATTCATCTAATATCTAACATATATGTTCATATATAGGTGAAACATTAAACACGTACTAGTTCTATTAATTCAACTAAATAAACTAGTTCTATTAATTCAACTAAGCATTTAATAAAAATAAACTAGTTCTATTAATTTCTTACTAAAATAAAGTAGGTAGTTCTATATAGTAATATTTTGATTAGATCATCAAATCTCATATACCTAAATTTTCTTACTAAAAATAAACTTGTTCTATTAATTTTCATACTAAAAATAAACTAGTTATATTAATTCAACTAGTTCAAATAATCTCATATATATATACCTAATTAATATCTAGCTATACTAATTCAACTAGTTCAACTTGTTCTAATTCATGTAAAATATATTTGACATTAATATTTAACATCTTTTCCATATATATTCATCTAACCATTAACATTCTAACATTATTATCTACGTAATTTATCTAACATTAATCTAAACAACAGAAAATAGAAAATAAGTAAAAATTAACAATGTGTGTGTATGTGTGTGTGTGTACGTACGACCGGGGGACGGCGGCGTATGGGCGGCGGCGGGCGACGACGGGGGGACGGGCGCGGCAGGCGAGAGCGGTGACGGCGACGGGTCGGGCGGTGACGGCGACGGGCGGCGGGGGCGGCGAGTGCGACGCGTGATGGGGCGACGGGCGCGCGGCGAAGAAGTTTGGATGGAGAAGAACTACTGGTGGTCGATGAACTGATTTTTTCATAGGTTCCATATATATAGGAGGGGTCATTAGTGCCGGTTGGAGCCACCAACCGGTACTAAAGGCCAATTTTCGCCAGGCCAAGGGGCGGGAAACGGCCCCTTTAGTACCGGTTTGTGCCACAAACCGGTACTAAAGACCCCCCCTTTAGTACCGGTTGGAGCCACCAACCGGTACTAAAGGTAGTGCGCTGCCACCGGCGGTGCATAATGTTTAGTCCCACCTCACCGAGCGAAGGGCAGCCGCACTGGTTTACAAACCTAGTCGCGGCTGCTCCTTCGAGCTTCTCTATATAGCAGGCTTCTGGGCCTAATTAACTAGGGCGCGCTGCCCTGTGAGCCCGCTGGCCCTTCTGGGCCTGCATTTGCACACCCTAGGTCTAGCAGGCCCACTGGACAGCGCGCCAACAAATTTTTTATATAGTTTTTTTCTTTTCTGCATTATTTATTTTCTTCTATTTATTTTTGAGTAGTTTTTATATAGTTTTTTCTTTTCTGCATTATTTATTTTCTTCTATTTATTTTTGAGTAATTTTTTTGTATAGTTTTTTTATTTTCTGCATTATTTCTTTTCTTCTATTTATTTTCTTCTAGAAATTGAATGCTGCATACTGAACAATTAGGTAAATGACCGAAAAACAACAAATGATGTCAGAACATGTTGGAAATTGATGACGTCGCTTTGAATGCTGCATACTGAACACAAAAGAAGTCCGGAGTTCAAATAAGTTTAAAAAACATTGAAGTGGCCGTGTAACAGATGAGTTCTCGTCCGAAACCCTAATACTCGGAAAGAGTATGTCCAGTTTGTACATGAAGTGCGTCCAGTTTTTGCCGTGACCCTCTCTACTCTTTCGCGCATGCTATGCGGGTGATATGATGATACCATGCCAAGTTTCAACATTTTCAGTATTCATTTTGTAGTGATTTTCAATTTCACGGTCATTTAGCTTTCTAAACAATTAGGTAAATTGCCGAAAAACAACAAATGATGTCAGAACATGTTGGAAATTGATGACATCGCTTTGAATGCTGCATACTGAACACAAAAGAAGTCTGGAGTTCAAATTAGTTTAAAAAACATTGAAGTGGCTGTGTAACATATGAGTTCTCGTGCGAAACCCTGATACTCCGAAAGAGTTTGTCCAGTTTGTACACTAAGTGCGTCCAGATTTTTCCGTGACCCTCTCTACTCTTTCGCGCATGCTATGTGGGTGATATGATGATACCATGCCAAGTTTCAACATTTTCAGGATTCATTTTGTAGTTATTTTCAATTTCACGGTCATTTAGCTCTCTAAACAATTAGGTAAATGACCGAAAAACAACAAATGATGTCAGAACATGTTGGAAATTGATGACATCGCTTTGAATGCTGCATACTGAACACAAAAGAAGTCCGGAGTTCAAATAAGTTTAAAAAACATTGAAGTGGCTGTGTAACAGATGAGTTCTCGTCCGAAACCCTGATACTCCGAAAGAGTATGTCCAGTTTGTACACGAAGTGTGTCCAGTTTTTGCCGTCACCCTTTCTACTCTTTCGCGCATGCTATGCGGGTGATATGATGATACCATGCCAAGTTTCAACATTTTCGGGATTCATTTTGTAGTGATTTTCAATTTCACGGTCATTTAGCTCTCTAAACAATTAGGTGAATGACCGAAAAACAACAAATGACGTCAGAACATGTTGGAAATTGATGACGTCGCTTTGAATGCTGCATACTGAATACAAAAGAAGTCTAGATTTCAAATAAGTTATTAAAAATAAAAAAGAGGTGCAA
This sequence comes from Triticum dicoccoides, assembly GCF_002162155.2. Lineage (NCBI taxonomy): Eukaryota > Viridiplantae > Streptophyta > Magnoliopsida > Poales > Poaceae > Triticum > Triticum dicoccoides. The sequence continues at coordinate 413,795,758 of NC_041390.1, read as the reverse complement.
TGCTGGTTAATTTGCTTCAAGCCATTCGGAATAGTGTAGACTGCACTGCACATAGCTCAGTGCAATCTATGCTATTCCGCAAGGCTTGAAGCTAATCAACATGTAGGTGAGCATTGAAACTCTTCGTCATTGTCTGTGCACTCACGGCTTATAAACCGCTCATACTACCTCTCTCTTGGCGAGGTGGGACTAAAAATCAGCTTACAAAGAAACTCTAGTACCGGTTCATGGCATGAACCGGTACTAAAGGTCTTCGTGGGGGCCCCAGACTGACCATAGCCTCACACAGCCTCATTAGTACCGGTTCGTGGCATGAACCGGTACTAAAGGTTACCCACGAGCCGGTACTAATAATGCCCGCCCGCCTAGCCGTTGGAACCGGCACTAATGGTCACATTAGTGCCGGCTCAAATTCAAACCGGCACTAATGTGCTTCACATTTGACCCTTTTTCTACTAGTGATAGAAGCCTTGTTCAATGGCTTCATCTCTGGACCTGGGTTGAAGATTTCTGTATAGGATGTCTCCCCAAGGTTGCTTGATGGCATTTTTCTCAGCATATTCCTGGGTCACAAACCGGTACTTGAACCATTGTTCTGCCCAATATCTTCGAATCCATTGGGTTCGGGTCTTGCGCTGATTGTAATCCTCTTCAGGATCTGTCTTGTAAAGCTCTGAGAGGTCATTAGGCAAATCTCTTGACGTTCCCCCACGACGTTGTCTGCCACCCTTCCTTACTGATTTCTCTGCAGCCATGAACTTCAAACTGAATGGCTTCAACACGTTCAAAGGCTTTCGCTTGTTGGAAAAACAGGAACTGGCTTCGGGAGAATTTATATGATGTTGTAAGAATTCTGCAAATGAATGCAGACTATGAGAACCAAGGGATTCTCCCACAGACATGTACCTATGACAGCATTAAGGTGCGAGGGAACGGGAAGAGGTCATATGCATTCTCAGAAGATTTTGAAGATAAATCAGTTTAGAAGACATTGACCTCATCGTGCGAAGACATACACTCATAGATAAGGAGTTGGTTCCAGATTTGTACGAATCCACGGATCAGTACAAGTGAGAAATCCAACTACTTTGTGAAGTACAAGTGAACATACTGGGCATATTATGAGATGTAGTATGAAATAGATCCAACTTGTGTGAACAGAAACTGCTTGTGGTAGAAAGTGACGAATCTATAGGATCAAAGGGGCCGTAAAAAGGAAGTTTTATTTACCACACAAAGAACTGCTAGACGGAGTGGAAGAGGAGGCCGAGCAGTTCGATCGTCCGTGCCCTAACTTGGCGACGGAGGACACCTACGGCAACGGCGGAGAAGACGATGTCCATGGCCGGCGTGAAGACGGCGTCGGAGAGGTCGCGGCAGCTAAGAGCTTTGTCGCCAGCGTCGTCGAGGGCTAGCGGTGGCGCTAGGGTTTGTGCGAGAGTGGAAGAAAGGATAATGGCTGTGGTGAGACTTGTATTTATAGGGACAGGGACGGCACAGTGTTATTACACAGGTACCCCTGGCGATTCACATTCGAAGGACACGTGGCCATCATGCAACATATCAGAGGTTGTTCCACGTTCCCACGCACGCCTGGATTGTTGGGTGGTTGCTCCCACTTCTCCGGGTTTCAGGTGAAGGAATTAGCATTGAAAGTGGACTTAATGTTTGTCTCTGTATCTTCTGCTGACAAGGACGCAGAGAAGACATTCGACAGTTTCAAGAGAATGCATATGATTTGGAGAGATAGAGTTTGAGATAGAAAGCATAGAGAGGTTAGGGTCCGATCATATTCACTTAGTTCAAAAGATTCAACAAGAAGACATAGCTATAAGTGAATGTTGTAGAGGACAGAACACTAGTATATATATATATATATATATATATATATATATATATATAATCAACATAGTGAAGATAATCATGAAGACATGTTGAGATTGAAGCCAAACCAAATGTGAAGACATAGCAAATGCAACGCATGGGTGAAACACTTCAAACAGAAGAATTTGGTGGTGGTGTTACCCACCGTATAGGAAGTATTAGACCCAGACACTGCGCACAATTATCGTGGCGCTCCGAAGTAAAATTCCACATTAATGTATTCACACTTAGAATGTATGTCTTCATTGATTGAAGATATACTTTACTTCGTGTGTTGCACATCTAAGTCATCAATATGCATAAGTGTTAGGATGTGTGCCTGATCACAGGACATTTGAGGATTCCAAGATATTTAGCTCACACCGTAACTTGCAAAATCTCTTCTCATCCAAGGGCTTGGTGAAGATATCTGCCAATTGCTCTTCAGTGTTGACGTGTATGATATCAATATCTTCCTTCACAACATGATCTCTGAGAAAATGATGATGAATTTCAATGTGCTTTGTCTTCGAGTGCTGAACTGGGTTGTTGGCAATCCTGATGGCGCTTTCGTTGTCGCAGTAGAGTGGCACTTGCTTCAGATGAATGCCATAGTCTTTGAGTGTTTGCTTCATCCACAGAAGCTGAGCGCAGCAAGATCCAGCAGCAATGTATTCAGATACAGAAGTGGAGAGAGATACACAGTTCTGCTTCTTTGAAGACCAACATACAAGTGATCGTCCCAGAAAATGACATGTGCCTGATGTAGACTTGCGATCCACCTTGTCACTAGCATAATGAGCATCCGAGAATCCAACCAGATCAAACTCTGAGCCCTTTGGATACCATAATCCTAGTGTTGGGGTGTAAGCCAAATATCAAAGAATTCGCTTCACAGCTAAGTGATGCGATTCCTTTGGTGCCGCTTGGAATCGAGCACACATGCAAACACTAAGCATAATATCTGGCCTAGATGCACATAGATAAAGCAAAGAACCAATCATGGAGCGATATACCTTTTGACCGAACTCTTTACCATTATCGTCGGGACCCAGATGATGTTTGGCTGGCATTGGTGTCGTGAAGCCTTTGCAGTCTTGCATACCAAATTTCTTCAGGCAATCTTTGAGGTACTTCTCTTGAGATATGAAGATGCCATTGCATTGCTGACGTATTTGAAGACCAAGGAAGAACTTCAGCTCACCCATCATGGACATCTGATATTGCTCTTGCATCAGATATCCAAACTCTTCACTGTATTTCTGATTGGTGCAGCCGAAGATAATGTCATCCACATATATTTGGCACACAAACAGTTCACCATCATATGTCTTCGTGAAGAGAGTGGGGTCAAGGGAACCAGATTTGAAGCCTTTGCTCTTCAGGAAGTCTTTGAGTGTGTCATTCCAAGCCCGAGGGGCTTGTTTGAGGCCATACAGTGCCTTGTTGAGCTTGTACACCATGTCAGGATGTTTTTGATCTTCAAAGCCAGGCGGCTGTGCAACATACACTTCTTCTTCAATCTTGCCATTGAGAAAAGCGCTCTTCACATCCATTTGATATAGAAGTATGTTATGATGATTCGCATAGGCCAGCAGTATGTGTATGGCTTCAAGTCTAGCCACAGGAGCAAATGTTTCATCGAAGTCAATCCCTTCAACTTGAGTGTACCCTTGAGCAACAAGACGAGCTTTGTTTCTGACAACTTGACCATGCTCATCTTGCTTGTTGCGATATATCCATTTGGTGCCTATTATATTGTGCTTGCGAGGATCAAGACGCTTGACCAGTTCCCATACATTATTCAGCTCAAACTGTTGAAGCTCTTCTTGCATAGCTTGAATCCATTCAAGTTCCATGAAGGCTTCTTCAACTTTCTTGGGTTCAGATATTGAGACGAATGCGAAGTGCCCACAGAAATTTGCTAGCTGTGTTGCCCTTGAACGAGTGAGTGGACCTGGTGCATTGATGCTATCAATTATTCTCTCAATCTGTACTTCATTTACAACACGAGGATGTACAGGACGAAGATTTTGCTCTTGCTGATCATTGTCATCGTTAGAGGGATTGTCTTCAGGCTGAGCATTGTCTTCAGGTTGATCAGGTGCGGAGATGATAAGTTCCTCTTCAGGTTGAGCTTTAGACGGTATGATTTCTCCAGTTCCCATAAGTTTGATTGATTCACTAGATGGAACTTCATCTAGCACATTTGGCAGGTGCTCTCTTTGTGAGTCGTTCGTCTCATCAAACCGCACATCCACTGTTTCGACCACTTTATAGTGAAAAATGTTGAAGACTCTGTAGGAGTGCGAATCCTTTCCATATCCAAGCATAAAACCCTCATGTGCTTTTGGTGCAAATTTTGAAGTGTGATGTGGATCGTTGATCCAGCATCTGGCGCCAATACTCTAAAGTAACTGACATTTGGCTTCTTGCCAGTAAGGAGCTCATAGGATGTCTTGTTCAGAAGCTTGTGAAGATAAACACGGTTGATGATATGACATGCAGTATCAATGGCTTCCGGCTAGAATTTTCTTGGAGTCTTGTATTCATCAAGCATCGTCCGGGCCATCTCAATAAGTGTTCTGTTCTTGCGCTCGACGACGCCATTCTGTTGTGGCGTGTACGGAGCTGAGAATTCATGTGTGATGCCTAAGGTATCAAGATATGTATCTAGACCAGTGTTCTTGAATTCAGTGCCATTGTCACTTCTGATGTGCTTTATCTTGGCGCCATAGTTGTTCATTGCTCGACTGGTGAAGCGTCTGAAGACAACCTGCACTTCAGTCTTGTAGAGGATTATATGCACCCAAGTATATCTTAAATAATCATCAATAATGACAAAGCCATAGAGACAAGCAGTAGTAGTAAGAGTTGAGTAATGAGTGGGACCGAAAATATCCATGTGGATAAGTTCGAAGGGTTGAGTCGTTGTCATGATTGTCTTCGAGGGATGCTTGGCCCTCGTCATCTTTCCTGCTTCACAGGCACCGCATAAGTGATCCTTCTTGAACTTGACGCCCTCGATGGCTATGACATGCTTCTTTCTTGCAAAGGTGTGGAGGTTCCTCATGCCAGCATGCCCTAGCCTCCGATGCCAGAGCCAGCATTCAGAAGCTTTTGCTAGAAGACATACTGCAAGTAGTGGTCCTTCTGAGAAATCTACCACGTACAAATCATCTTTCCGATACCCTTCAAACATTAGAGACTTGTCAGATTCCATTAGTACAAGGCAACGATATTTTCCAAACATCACAATCATGTTTAAATTGCAAAGCATTGAGACAGACATTAAGTTGAAACCAAGGGATTCAACAAGCATGACTTTATCCATGTGTTGATCCTTTGAGATTGCAACTCTACCTAGACCCAATACCTTGCTTTTACTAGTGTCAGCAAATGTGATGTGACTTTTGTCAGATGGACGTAAAGTTGAGTCCATGAGAAGGCTTCACTTGCCAGTCATGTGATTTGTACACCCACTATCAATAATCCATTCTGAAGCAGCTGGTGTCGTACCCTACAGTGCAGTTAGGGGGATAGGCTTCACGAAGAGAATAGTGAAGCAAAAACATTTGACGAACCAGTGGATTATTAAAGCTTAGATCGAGATTAGGACTGATAGGGCAAGTAGCAAGCGATTCAGGAACAAAGTACATAATAAGACCATTTGGGCATTTGATCTTGCGCCCTACAAGATGTTTAAGGTCCCCAGCAATAGTGTTAGACGATTTTGGTTTTCGGCTGGAGACCTTTCCCTGCAAACGAGAGTTAAGCTTTCTTAGCCACCCACATCTTCAAGGGTGGCTTCAAAGCAATGAGTCTAAGTGCAGCATCTGAGAACTTTGGCTTTGGAGCCCTAGCAAAAAGTCTCACAGGTGGACAATAGTACTCATAAGAATAAGCAGAATAGTTCTTGGCCTTATGAACATGGCGGTTTGATGAAACACGCTCATATTCACAGGCCTGAGTATGGTTTCCCTGCAAAACATTTGCGTTAGTGCGACTCAGGTGAGTCCTCTGTCTATATGAAGCCTTTGGACCGTATGAAGCCTATGGTCTGGGGTTTGTCTTCTTCACCTGTGGTGTCATGATGACATTCACAGGAAGATTCTCCAAACATCTTTTCGGCACCCAGATCTTCTTCATAGGCGGTCCATTCCTGCAGTTAGTACCAATATACCTGGCAAACACTTCACCATTCTGATTCTTAAACAGTTTATAGTTTGCATCAAAGGATTCATCAATAACAATGGGATTAGCACAAGTGAAGCCAGATAGGGTGGATGGATACGCTGAAGGTTCCTTTGCAGCAACCCATGTGGTTTTGGGATACTGCTCAGGTTTCCAGTAAGATCCATCAGCATTCATTTTCCTTTCGAACCCAACACCCTCTTTCCTAGGGTTTCGGTTCAGGATCTACCTTTTGAGGACATCACATAGTGTCTGATGCCCTTTGAGACTTTTGTACATCCCTGTTTCAAGCAGTGTCTTCAACCTAGCATTCTCATCAGCAATAGCAGTGGTATCCTCAGCAGAGGGGTTAGTTACCACATCAACAGTTGAAGATATTGCAATAGTAGCAGCGGTAGAACATTCAGCAACAGAAGTAGCGTTATCACACTCAATGCATTTAAGACATGGTGGTTCAAATCCTTCCTGAGCTGAACTGATCTGTTCGGCACAAAGTGACTCGTTTTCCTTTTGAAGATCTTCATGAGCCACTCTCAATTTCTTAAGATCTTGCTTCCTTTGAAGATAATCATAGGAAAGCCTTTCATGAGTTGTTGAGAGCGTTTCATGACGACTTTCAAGTTCCTCATACTTAACGTGAAGATTTTTTATGTCTTCATTAAGGACTAAGATCGAGTCATTTCAGCGTCTAACAAATCATCGCTTTTGTCTAACAGTTTTTGAATGTGTTCCATAGCTTTCTGTTGTTTAGTTGCAATTTTAGCAAGTGTTTTTTAGCTGGGTTTGGAACCACAATCAGAGTCATCGTCACTAGATGTTTGATAGTGAGTAGTGCGTGTGTTTACCTTGGCACCACGTGCCATGAAGCAGTAGGAAGGAGCGGAGTAGTCCTTGTCATTTGCATCGGTGTCGGTGATGAAGTCATTGTCTTCAGTGTTGAAGATGGACTTGGCAACGTATGATGTAGCCAGACTCGCAACGCCATAATCGGACTCCTCCTCAGACTCCACCTCCGCCTCCTCAGAAGCGGACTCCTCCTCAGAATCCATTTCCTTGCCAACAAACGCACGTGCCTTTCCAGATGAGCTCTTCTTGTGTGATGAAGACTTGGAGGAAGACTTGGAAGAAGACTTTGAGTATTTCTTCTTCTTCTTGTCGTCAGAGTCATACTCCTTGCTCTTCTTCTTCTTGTTGTTCTCATTGTCCCACTGTGGACACTCAGAGATGTAGTGGCCAGGTTTCTTGCACTTGTGACATGTTCTCTTCTTGTAGTCATGAGCAGAAGCTTCATCATTCCTTGAGCTTGATCATGAAGACCTTCTGAAGCCTTTCTTCTTGGTGAATTTTTGGAACTTCTTCACAAGCATAGCAAGCTCCTTTCCAATGTCTTCAGCATCATCAGAACTGTTGTCAGATTCTTCTTCAGATGAGGAGACAGCCTTTGCCTTCAAGGCACGAGTTCGCCCATAGTTGGGACCGTAGATGTCTCTTTTCTCAGAAAGCTGAAACTCGTGTGTGTTGAGCCTCTCAAGTATGTCAGACGGATCGAGTGTCTTGAAATCAGGACGTTCTTGAATCATCAGGGCTAGGGTGTCAAACGAACTGTCAAGTGATCTCAGGAGTGTCTTGATGACTTCATGCTTGGTGATCTCAGTAGAGCCGAGGGCTTGAAGCTCATTTGTGATGTCAGTGAGTCGATCAAACGTGAGCTGGACATTCTCATTGTCATTTATCTTGAAGCGGTTGAAGAGGTTGCGAAGGACACTGATTCGCTAATCTCTCTAGGTTGAGATGCCTTCGTTGACCTTGGAGAGCCAGTCCCAGACTAGCTTAGATGTTTCCAAAGCACTCACGCGGTCATACTGTCCTTTGGTCAGATGACCACAGATGATATTCTTGGCAGTAGAGTCCAGTTGAACGAACTTCTTGACATCAGCAGCAGTGACACCTTCTCCAGCCTTGGGAACGCCGTTCTTGACGACATACCATAGGTCGACATCAATGGCTTCAAGATGCATGCGCATCTTATTCTTCCAGTAGGGATATTCAGTTCCATCGAAGACGGGGCACGCAGCGGAGACTTTAATTATCCCTGCAGTCGACATAGCTAAAACTCTAGGTGGTTAAACCGAATCACATAGAACAAGGGAGTACCTTGCTCTGATACCAATTGAAAGTGCTAGTGATCGACTAGAGGGGGGCTGAATAGGCGATTTTTAGGAAAGTCTTCAAAACATGTAAGTTTCGAAGACAAACGATAGAAATAAACCTATTACCATGCAACGGAAGGTAGACTACACTAGGCAAACCATAGTCAAGTATTCAATGAAGTGAAAACACAATGACTAATAGCGGCTAGGCAGTAAGGATCAGGTAGGAAGATATTGTGAAGCCAATCAGAACAAGTAATCACTCAGTGAAGCCAAATGGTGATGCAATTGTACAATGACTTCACAAGGACCAACAGTAAGTAAAGGGAAGGGAAGGATGAAACCAGTGACTCGTTGAAGACAATGATTTGTTGGACCAGTTCCAGTTGTAGTGACAACTGTACGTCTGGTTAGGGAGGCTGAGATTCAACTCAGAAGACCTCGTCTTCACCATATTCCCCTTGAGCTAAGGACACCAAGTCCTCGCCCAATCACTCTGGTAAGTCTTCAAGGTAGACTTCCAAACCTTCACAGACTTCGTTCACCGGCGATCCACAATGACTCTTGGATGCTCAGAACGCGACGCCTAATCGGCTGGAGGATTCACAGTCCTCAAGTGTAATAAGTCTTCAGATCACATAGACAGGAAGACTTAAGTGATGCCTAACACTCTTTGGCTCTGGGTGGTTAGGGCTTTATCCTCTCAAGGAATTCTCTCTCAAAGGCTTCGAGGTGGGTTGCTCTCAAACGACAAAAGCCGTGCTTTAACTCTGAGCAGCCAACCGTTTATGGTTGTAGGGGGTGGGCTATTTATAGCCACTAGGCAACCCGACCTGATTTGTCCGAAATGACCCTGGGTCACTAAGGAACTGACACGTGTTCCAACGGTCAGATTTCAAACACACACGGCAACTTTACTTGGGCTACAAGCAAAGCTGACTTATCCAACTCTGGACAAGATTTGCTCTCATAGTCTTCACTCGAAGACATAGGATTTTGGTTAAGCATCACTTCAGTCATTCTGACTGGTTCTCTTGGACCCCACTTAACAGTACGGTGGTTCCTATGACTCAACAAAGAAAAACACAGAACGACGAAACTGCTAAGTCTTCGCGCTCCATAGTCTTCACGCGATGTCTTCTCTTGTCATAGTCTTCAATGTGAATTTCTTCACATACCACCTTTGACTTCAATGTCTTCATACATTTTTAGGGGTCATCTCTGGTAGGAAAACCGAATCAATGAGGGACTTCTACCTGTGTTATCCTGCAATTCTCACAAACACATTAGTCCCTCAACTAGGTTTGTCGTCAATACTCCAAAACCAACTAGGGGTGGCACTAGATGCACTTACAGTGAGGAATTTGCTTTTGAGCAATGCACACTTGAAGAGTTGAATCATGGAGATCTCCCCCTATATCTTGTAATTCATATACGCATTTGACATATAACAATGAAGAATTTGAAATGCATGATGAAATATGGTGACTGATGTAATTCAGCATGCGTGCAATAATATTAACAAGGAATAAGCATGCAGAAAAACGTATCAAGAGGATCAGAACACCATCGGATTTAAGTTTACAACTCGATCCAATAAAGTCTCAAAAGAACGAGAGTTGTAACTTAACAAAAAACGGCCCATATAGAAAGACCCGCTTGAAGACTAACTCAAAATTCTCCCCCTTTGTCATCAAATGACCAAAAGGATCGAATATGAGGACTAACGCCACTGAAGAATATCAAGTTGATGAAGGAGCGCCAGCGTTGTTGCGGTCGTTTGTTGTAGTAGGGCCTGCCGCAGTGTCGTCCAAGTCTTCATTTTCATCAGTGTCGTGCGATGAAGAATATGAGCTGGCCACCAGAGAAGGAACCTTGACCTTCTTGAATTTCTTTGGTGGAGGAGTAGACCAGTCAAAATCTTCATTGAGACCCATTTTCTTCTGATCTTCTTCACCATACAGATGTGACAGGTTTGCCCAGGTGCGACCGAAGACTTGATGGAGGTAGTAATGGTTTTTCTTCACTGCATTGTGTGTGGCAGTCATGTTATGAAGAAGTGAACCAAACTAACGCTTAACTCATTTGTGATTTTGATCCACCTTCTGGTGAAGACTAAGCAGAAGTTCACGGTCAGTCATCACACGCGGAGTAATGGCTTGAGGAGTGGACTTGGGTGCATAGGCAGAGTCATGTGTGGCAGAGTCATCATTGGTGGAATAAGATGCAGCTTTACGAAACTGACCATCCAATGGACGAATGCCTTCATCTATTACAGCTGGTGCCTTGCCCTTTCCATCAACTGAGGAATATGTCTACTTGAGGACTTCAATTGGGGGCAAGTAGCTGAGGTGATTCTGGAAATCAACTTTGTAGTTGAGTGAAGACCTTGTCCCGAGGAATCTCATAATCCAAGGTGCATAAGGCTTCAGCTCAAACGGAGAAAGTGCAACATTTCCATAGTCCTCATGAAGAAATCGTGATAATTGACAGGAATGCCATGAACGATGTTGAATACCAGATTCTTCATGATGCCAACAATTTCCTCATCAGATGAGTCGTGGCCTTTGATAGGACTGATTGTCCTCGTAAGAATATGATAGACAGTTCTAGGCACGTACAGCAATTCCTTCATGAGGAATTTGGTTCTTGGTGCTTGACCTGGCTTCAAAGGTTTCATCAGCACCTACATATAATGATGTGTGAGCTCAGGTTCACTGTAGATGCAGCGAGCTTCTTCAAGGGGAGGACTGAGTGGTAGAGCACGAAGGAATTCAGAGGTTGGTGCAGTGTAGTGGGTGTTTTCAGACATCCAGTCTAGCACCCATGAATCACATCTTCACCATCTCCGGTGATGTGCAGTGTTGCATAGAATTGAAGAATCAGTTCTTCATTCCAATTGCAGATGTCAGAGCAAAAGTTTAGCAGTCCAGCATCATGAAGAACATTGAGCACTGGTGCAAAGCACGGCAGAGATTCCATATCCACGTGAGGAATATGCTCATGGTAGAAGATTTTCTCCTTGTCGAACAGCACTGAGGAATAGAAATTGGCTTGAGTAGCAGTCCAGAAACACCTCTTCCTAATGCGAGCAGAGTTATATGGGTTGTAATCTTCGAAGAATACATGCTCGCCGAAGAAATCATCAGCTTTGAACTTTTGCTTGCGTGAGAATGGATCCTTTGGCTTCGGCAGAGGAGTGTCAGTGAGTTGCATCACGACCTCAGGAATCTCAATCACAGGTTCTTCAGGCTGAGGAATTTCTGGTTCCTCCTCAGTGGCAGTCTGCGTCGTTGGTTGTTCAGCAGCAGCAGTTTCTTCAGCGCTAGTGGCTGGAATTTCCTCATGGACAGATGTTGTGGGATGAGTTTCTTCAGAGCCTATTTGAATAGTTGGTGCAGGTGACTGAGGTATTTGCTGCAGCGGTGTGAACATTGGAGAGTTTGGATGCTGACTTCCCAGAATTCATCACTGATTACGGGTGTGGAGCAGCCAACGTCCACATCTTCATCTTCCATTTCTTTAACGCCAGCCTCTTCAGCTGTGAACTGAGGCATGGGCGAGGAGATGATAGGTGTTGAAGGGATCGCATCCACTTCAATTCCTTCATCCAACAGCTTAGACGAAGCAGCAGAAGGAGTTTCTTCATCAGATCCACTGGGGATCACATATTCTTCATCAAAAGGAACAAGGTCCTTTGATGGCCTGGTTGAGATGGGAACAACATCAATCGGATTAGCAAATGAACTTGTCATAGGCTTCATTTTCTTCGGAGCTGAAGAATCTGAAGCAGCTGATGCTTTCATTTTCTTCGCTGCAGCATGCTCTACAGCCTTGGTCTTCTTCAAATCTGATGCAGATGGAAGGATTGGAGTTGAAGTTGGTGCAGGAGCAGCTGAGGAATCTGGTTGATTTTCTTCAGGCACAACTGATGCAGTTGCCCTAAGTTCTTCATTTTCTTCAGGGGCACCACTAGTGGGTGCCCCGGCATTTTCTTCAGCGGCTAGAATGCAGTCATCAGCCCTAGAACTCACATTTTCTTCAGCAGCCTGATTGTCATCAGCGGTGCTGGCATTTTCTTCATTAGGCTGAGCAGATGCTTCAGCCTGAGGAATTTCCTGTTGCGTTGGGGCTGCAACATTGGAAGTGAAGTTATCCGCAAGTTTCACAAAACGAACCTTGGCTCCAAGCCAATCAGTGCGATATGCGTCAAAGTCATCACTGAGTTTCTTGATCTCAGTCTGAATAGTGACAAGTTCTTCAGTTGTCATAGAGATAACGTTTTTCTTCAGATAGCGCTCTTTCTTGTTCTGCGCTTTCTTGATCTGCCTGGCCTTCTCAAATTTCCACTTTTCTTCTTGAATGAAGTGGGTTAGCATGTGACTCTGGCCAGGAGTCAGCTTGAAGTCAGGCATGGAGTGTTGGTGTCCTTGTGCCAAACATCAATGTAGTCGAGGATCAACTTGGGATCCAAAAGCAGTGACACATTTGTTCCCTTGGCTCTAGCGGCCCTGACTTGCCTATCTCTGATGATTTCTGCAAGTTCATCATCATCAGCTTCGTCTTCTTCAGACGGCACTTGGAAAGCGACTTGTTTCTTTTGAGGACTTGGGCGAGGACCTCGTCCAGCAGTTGCCTTTCTCTTCAGCAGTGAGGGGCCAGCTGAGGAACTTGGTGCAGCTGAGGAACTAGCTGAGACACCTGAGGCAATGGAGATGCCTGCAGTCCTTTGGCATGAGGCGAAATGCACAGGTGCTGAGGATTTAGTCGGAACAGCTGAGGGCTTTGGCCGAGGAGCTGAGGATTTTGAGGGAGAAGGAGCAGCATGAGGAATTGGCCATGAGGGCTTTAAGGATTCTGGCCGTGAGGGCATTGCTGAGGAACTTGGCCTTGAGGGCATTGTTGGTGAAGCACTTGGCTTGCACGCAGGCTTCTTTGACATAGCCTTCTTTGGCTTGACAGCAAAGGCCTCAGCGGAGGCAGCAGCAGGAGCAGAGTCTTCATTGAATTTCCCCACTGCTTCTTTGGCTTGCTTAGCCAACTTGGCTTGGCGCTTGGCCCATTCATCAGGATAGTCCTCATCACGCTTGAGGCTGGTGGGATCAGCGATTTGGCCAGGTGCCAATGGAGCTCTTGGGCATGGGGGACTGAGTGCGAATTTCTTCATGTACTTTGGAGTTACATACCTGTACTCCCTCCACTCTCTTGCCCATCTCCTTTCTATTTTCTGAATGCGCACCTTGCGCTCATTCTTGGTTTCCTCAGTAGGTGTGCAGTACCCAGAATATATTTCATCAGGGATCTCAAACGCTGTATTGACCTCAGGCCTCTTTCCTCCCTTCTGTGGCTTCTTACTGTCAGCCATTTTCTTCAGTTGAGGAATTTGGACAATTGAATTCTCTGAAGAAGTATGCAACTTTTCTTTGAGGAACGCTGCAAATGAGTTAAGTTGATGAGAACCTAGTGATTCAGCAGCTGACATGTGTACCTTTGAACAGAGTATAGTTGCGAGGAATTTGGAGAGGTCATATGCGTTCTTAGAGGGTTTTTCAAAAAGAACAAGTTTGAGGAATTTGACCAGATGAGTCTTGAAGAATTTCACTAAGCGTTCTTGAAAGTGCGTTATATCGACTAGAGGGGGGGTGAATAGGCGATTTTTACGAAATTCTTCACTGAGGAATTTTCCGGTGAGGAAATTCCTTAGCGAAGAACTACTAGCAGCGGAATAAGTACTCAAAAGTAAACATAACAGAATACAAGCATAGTCATCATGATGAAGTGAAGACAGGCACAGAGTACAGGAAGCGTAATCACAGGATAACACAGGACGAAGACAAAACAGACTGAAGAAATTGAACTGAGGAAATTGAGAAAGTCTTCAGTCAGAGTCTTCAAACACAGATATGAACAAACACACAACACAGTTATGAGGAAATGAATGAGTTGAGGAAATAGAACCAGTAAGCTCGGTGAAGACAATGATTTGGTAGACCAGTTCCAACTGCTGTCTCAGTTGTATGTCTGGTTGGAGCGGCTGAGTATTTAAACTCGAGGACACACAGTCCCGGACACCCAGTCAAGGACACTTAGTCCAAGACACCCAGTCCTCATCGTATTCTCCTTGAACTAAGGTCACATAGACCTCGTCCAATCGCTCGTGGTAAGTCTTCAGGCGACTTCCAAACCTTCACAAACTTGGTCACTCGGTGATCCACAATTCCTCTTGGATGCACTAGACCATGACGCCTAACCGTCTGGAAGAAGCACAGTCTTCAAAGGTAACAAGCGTCGGATCCACTCAGGATCAATCTCTTCAGTGATGCTCAATCACTTGGGGTTTGTAGGTGTTTGGGTTTTGGGTTTTTGGTTTTTCCTCACTTGACGATTTTCGCTCAAAGTCCTTGGAGGATGGGTTGCTCTCAAATGACAATTGTCAGTTTCTCTCAGAGCAGCCAACCAGCTAGTGGTTGTAGGGGGCGGCTATTTATAGCCTAGGGAGCAGCCCGACATGATAAGACATAAATGCCCTTCAATGAAATGACCGTTAGGTGGATAGATATTTTGGGACAGCTGGCGCATAGCACGGCAGCGGTCGGAATTTTGAGTAGAAAAATCCTCAGGGCTATCATGTTCCTCACTGTGTAGGCAATCCGCACTGGCGAAATCCTAACTCCTCAGTCAGGACAAATTCCTCAGAGACCAGAAGAACTTCGTCTCTGTCACTGAAGAAATTAACTGATCTGTAAGAGATTTCCAATGGCTTCACTCGAAGGGATTGGTAGGTGTAGGATTTTGAGTTGAGCATCACGTGGAAATTTTTCCTTAGTATTTCCTCGACCCTCTTTAACAGTATGGTGTTTCCTATGACTCAAGAAACAGAAAATGAAACTACGAAAACAAAAGTCTTCTCGCTTCATGTTCCTCGAAAGAATACCAAGTCTTCAAGGTCACACCAATTTCTTCACTTTCAAAGTCTTCAGAAAGTCTTCAGAATACCAAAGTCTTCAGTCGAAGATATTCATTTTTAGGGGTCGACTTTTCCTGTGAATATCAAACTCCTCATAGACTTATAGACCTGTGTACAATCACACACGCATTAATCCCTTAACCTATAAGTCTTCAATACACCAAAATCACTAAGGGGCACTAGATGCACTTACAATCTCCCCCTTTTTGGTGATTGATGACAATATAGGTTAAGTTTTCAACGGGGATAAATATATGAAGTGTAACTACTGATATTGAGGAATTTGATTGCAAGATATAGAAGATCTCCCCCTGAAGATGTTGTTAGGACCCCGACTCGATGTCACATCGATCTAGCTTGTAACACCTCATATCACTTTGCGGCCTCACGCACGGTAACCCCACGGGTGTCGCCTTACCTTTGCCCGGGACCGTTTGCGCCTTTTGGCTCACGTATATGATAGTGTCGCTAGCATCCATATGATAAAGAGCCCGGGCTGACATGACTAGTCGTAAACCCAAAGTGGCACAGACTTACAGGGACAGGCATCCATGACCCAGCAACGAACGTGTCGGTCATCAGCAAATGGGTCCGGGCTGTAGCACTGGGCTAGCAGGACTCCGGTAAACCGGGCTGTAGCGGGCTAACAGGACTCCGGTACTCAATGCGTGACATTTCCCCGAAGGGACAGACACAGGAACGAAGAAGGACACATGCCGGCTAGCCTAAGTGTTCCCGAGCAGTAGCAAGCTACCATGGCTCAGAGGTAACACTAGGAGACATTTCCCGGTAAGAGAGGCTACTAAGGATAAACAACTAGATAGTCAGATCCCACACATACCAAGCATTTCAAACATACACACAATATGCTCGATATGTGCAAATACAACAAGGCATCACAACATGACTCTATGACACAAGTACTTTATTTAAGGCTCAGAGAGCCATACATAACATACACAAAGGTACGGGTCACACGACCCAGCATTCAAGTCATACAGTCATACAAACCAGCAGCGGAAGTAACTTGTCTGAGTACAGACAACTAGTAAAATAAAAGAGGCTTGGAAAGCCTAGCTATACTATGAGGTCCTTCACAAGCTCAGGATCACCACCTGGGCCTTAGCCTACTCATTGATGTCAACGTCTACGTAGAACCCATCAGAAGGGGTTGCAGCGTTTTCTGTAAAAATGTAAATTATAGCAACATGAGTACAAAGGTACTCAGCAAGACTTACATCAGATCCTACATACATGCATATTATCAAGAAGGGTTGGTGGAGTTGTTGCAGCAAGCCAGCTTCGACTCTTGGCTAGGCTAACCTACGAGACTCCAACTCGAAATGGTTTTGCGCACACGAGTCCACTATTCACCAATTCAATACACTACCAAGGATCCACCTCCGTCTTCCTACGGAAGAGCCCTCCTCGGCACTCACACTTATCTTGAGGCTTTTAGTAGTTTCCATTTACTTGTCTATGAACTGTATAGGCAACCAAGTAGTCCTTTACCGCGGACGCGGCTATTCGAATAGATCATGATAACCCTGCAGGGGTGTACTTCTTCATACACGCTCTCACCACTTACCGTCGTTTACACGACATGTACTCGGCAACCTTCAAGCGGAAGCCCAACGTGGGTGTCGGCCACGACCTACCTAATCACCTAAGCCTCCAGTCCAGGTTTATCGCCTATCCAGGTTCCATCCGCAGGGAGTCCGACCGAGGTTTCCCATACGGCCCCGAACAATGTGAACAGGGTTCCTGAGATACCTAACGGGTATTCGGTACACCCGGCCACGTACCTACCGCATCACAGCCCACCCCTACGGTCAGCGCTGTCCACGGCGTCCAGTAGGCTACAAACACCAGAAACTACTTGCAACTCCTGGACGGAGAACTAGGGTGAATAAGAAGCCGAGAGGGTCCATTGGTTTCGGGCCCAATTCATGGTAGTAGCTAATTCTTAAATCACACATACAGATCTCAGTGCTTAAGGTCGGCTTCAATGAAACAACCCACCATGTACTCCTACATGGCCTCTCATCGATACCTTTACCAAATCATGTTCACCACACCACTCCTATTACCGACATAATCATTTCACTCTAGCCCATCACCCAGATGAACCAGACCTGACACGACTCTAAGCATAGCAGGCATAGCAAGGTAGGAACAACACATACATATGGCTCAATCAACTCCTACACATGCTAGTGGGTTTCATCTAGTTACTGTGGCAATGACAGGTCATGCAGAGGAAGTGGGTTCAACTACCGTAGCACACAGCAGTTTGAAACGCGTTGACTTAATGCAGTAAAAGAGAGCAGGAGCGAGAACATGGGATTGTATCGATATGATCAAATGGTTGGTTGCTTGCCTGATGGTTCGATGCACTGATACGGTTCTTCGTTAGGGTAATCACGATACTCCTCGGAGGCAGAACCTGCCGCAAAGAACACCGATACACAACCATCACCAAACAATGTGCAACAATATGATGCATGCATGAAACATAGCAGTATGAGTGTGTTGGGCTAATGCAACTAAGACCAGAAGGGTTTGAACCAATTTGAATCAAAGATTCAAATTTCAAACTCAAACATGGCCTTTTAAAGTGCTTTTCCTTGTTTTGCTTTAAACATCAGGTTAACTTGTTTAATCATGCATGAAAATAGTACAGATGGGTAGATTGGATTTTTCTGATCATTTTTCATATATAATTTGTCTGATTTGGAGTTACAAAATAAAAGTTATGAATTTTTGAAGTTTAAACTATATTCTGGAATTTCCTATATTAGATTAATTCCAGAAAATCAATTATTGCGTCAGCCTGACGTCAGTGTGACGTCAGCAGGTCAACGGAACACGTCCGGGTCAAACCTGACAGTGGGTCCCGCGTGTCAGGGTGATTAAATTAATTAAAGTTTAATTAAAACTAAACCTGTTTAATTAACAGGGCTGGGCCCCACCTGTCATTGACTCAGGGGAGTCAACCAGGGCCCACCCGTGGTCAAACCCGGGTCGGCTGCACCGGCGTTTAGCCGCCGGCGAGCCCGACGCGGCGGCGGAAGTGGTTTTGGCTGTTTCGGCCACCAAATGGGTCGCGGAGACCACCGGAGTGGAGCTGAGGATGAGCCGCAGCTCTTGGTGGAGTCCGTTGGGGTCGGGGTGGCCGGAGTTGGCGCCGGCGACGACTTTGCCGGCCACCGGGGTTCGGCCGAAGACGAACTTGACGCTAGAGGGGTCGGTGAGGCTCGGGGAGTAGCTAGCTAGGTGCTACGGGACACGGTGAGTATGATGGACACCGTGGAGTGACCGGAGGATGACCGGGAGCACGTCGGCGACGAGCTCCACGGCGGTGGGTGCGGTTGAGCTCCGGGAGGTCGCTACACGGCTCGGGAGCAAGAATGGAAGGGAGGGGAAGATGGCTAAGCTCACAGTGAGTGCGACGAAGCCCTTGGTGTGGCCGGAGATGAACCGGAGCGACGACGGCGTTGAAGGGGATCTCCGGCGATGGCGGACTCGGGCGAGGTCGGTGCGGTGGACTCGGGCGTTGCGAGCACTCGGGGCTCGGCTGCTCGATGAAGTGGACAGCGGCGGAGCTCCTGGACACGGTGAGAGGACGCACGGGCGGCGGGGAGCACGGCTACGACGAAGGCACGGCGATGGTGGCGTCGGCCATGGCGGGGGAGCGCGAGGGGGAGGAGCTGGAGA
>NC_041390.1:413762071-413776653 GCF_002162155.2 Triticum dicoccoides | reverse complement strand
GAGCAGGTGCGTGGCGCGCGCTGCGGTCGCCGTCGGGCACCTGCCTGCCTGCCTGGCCGGCAAGCAGCTCGCTGGAGCGGCGCTGGGCTGGGCCGGCAGGTGGGCCGGGAGCAGGCGCCAGGTAAGCCTTTTCCATTTCTTTCTGTTTTCTGTTTTTTTAATACTTCTGCAACTTTGTTGAATTAAATAAAATACTTAGACTACTCCTAAAATCACCAAACTACTCCTGGTCCATAGTTGGATTATTTCCAACATGAAACATTTTAGTTTGGAGATATTTGAGCATTTAGATATTTTATATAATTTTAAATGCCCAAATTCAAATATTTATGATTTAATTCAAAAACCCTAAGCTGGCCTAGGAAAATGTGCACCACTTTTGGCAGAGGTTCTGAACCAAGACAAAAATGATGGGCATTTTAGAAGGGCATTTCAGGTTCATTGAAAAAGTTTTTAGTAAACCCTAATTGGATTCAGAGGGGACTGGGGGTTCTGTCATCCCCATTTCAGGTTTCTGATGAAAGAGTAAACATGATGCAACACTCTAATGCATGGCTAACTAGGATGTGACAACTCACCCCCACTCAAAAGAATCTCGTCCCGAGATTTGGGTTCCTCCGGAAAGAAGGTGGGATACTCAAGTTGAAGACGATCCTCCCTTTCCCAAGTTGCTTCATCCTCAGAATGGTGCGACCATTGTACTTTGAGAAACTTGATATTATGACGTCGAGTGGTACGCTCGGCCTGATCGAGGATACGAATGGGGTACTCTCGATATGTAAGATTATCTTGGAGATCAAGCGTTTCGTGGTCCACTCCACGGATAGGATCCGAGAAGCAACGCCTGAGTTGAGAAACGTGGAAGACATCGTGGACTCTGGAGAGGTGCGGAGGTAGTTCCAACTGGTAGGCAACTTCTCCTCGTTTGGCGAGAATGCGAAAAGGTCCAATGTAACGAGGAGCCAATTTGCCTTTGATACCGAAACGATGGGTTCCCTTCAGAGGGGTAACCCGAAGATAAGCCTTCTCGTCAACCTCGAAAGTCATAGCCTTATGTTTTCGGTCATATTGACTCTTTTGACGAGATTGGGCTGTTTTCAACTTTTCACGAACGATGCGGACTTGTTCTTCTGCTTCCTGAATCATATCCGGGCCAAAGAATTGTCTTTCCCCGGTCTCTGACCAGTTAAGGGGTGTTCGACACCGTCGTCCATAGAGAACTTCAAAAGGGGCTTTACCCAAGCTAGATTGATAGCTGTTGTTGGAAGCGAATTCGGCAAATGGAAGGCACTTCTCCCAATCCATTCCGAATGAGATAACAGAGGCTCGAAGCATGTCTTCTAGAATCTGGTTGACGCGTTCCATTTGACCACTCGACTGAGGGTGGAAAGCGGTGCTAAAGGAGAGACGGGTTCCCATAGCATTTTGGAAACTTTCCCAAAATCGAGAGGTGAAAATACTTCCTCGATCCGAGTTAATTTCCAAAGGAACACCATGGAGAGACACTATTCGGGAGATGTATAAGTCTGCCAGCTGACTAGCGGTTATACTCTCACGAACAGGTAGGAAATGGGCTACTTTGGAAAGACGATCGACAACGACGAAAATAGCATTATTCCCTCTCTTGGTCCTGGGAAAACCGGTAATGAAATCCATACCAATTTTATCCCATTTCCATTCAGGAATAGCTAAGGGTTGAAGGGTGCCAGCAGGCCGTTGATGCTCTTCTTTTACACGACGACAGACGTCGCAATTAGCAATATACTGAGCAATTTCTCTCTTCATCCTAGTCCACCAGAACCTCTGGCGTAGGTCCTGATACATCTTAGTACTACCGGAATGAATGGTGAGAGGAGATTCATGAGCCTCCTTAAGGATCAATTGCCTCAGGTTTCGCACTTTGGGAACCACTAGTCGATTCCCGAAGTATACGACCCCTTGATCATTAATGGAGAAACAATTCGCAATTCCTTTCTTGATGTTTCTCTTGATGCGGGAGATTCCCGGATCTACCTTCTGTGCTTTGATGATCTGATCCGTAAGGGTAGGTTTTGCCACCAAGGTGGAAAGAAAACCTTGAGGAACAATGTGAAGGTTAAGCTTCCGAAATTCCTCATGGAGAAGCGGTTGACTTTGTTGTAACATCAGGTTGTTACAATAGGATTTACGACTTAGCGCATCAGCCATGACGTTGGCCCCATGTTCTTCAGATCTTCTTCACCATATAGATGTGACAGGATTGCCCAGGTGCGACCGAAGACTTGATGGAGGTAGTAGTGGTTTTTCACTGCATTGTGTGTGGCAGTCATGTTGCGAAGAAGTGAACCAAACTGATGCTTAACCCATTTGTGATTTCGATCCACCTTCTGGTGAAGACTAAGCAGAAGTTCACGGTCAGTCATCACGCGCGGAGCAGTGGCTTGAGGAGTGGACTTAGGTGCATTGGCAGAGTCATGTGTGGCAGAGTCATCATTGGTGGAATAAGATGCAGCTTTGCGAAACTGACCATCCAATGGACGAATGCCTTCTTCTATTACAGCTGGTGCCTTGCCCTTTCCATCAACTGAGGAATATGTCTGCTTGAGGACTTCAATTGGGGGCAAGTAGCTGAGGTGATTCTGGAAATCAGCTTTGTAGTTGAGTGAAGACCTTGTCCTGAGGAATCTAATAATCCAAGGTGCATAAGGCTTCAACTCAAATGGAGACAGTGCAACATTTGCCATAGTCCTCATGAAGAAATCGTGATAATTGACAGGAATGCCATGAACGATGTTGAATACCAGATTCTTCATGATGCCAACAATTTCCTCATCAAATGAGTCGTGGCCTTTGATAGGACTAATTGTCCTCGTAAGAATACGATAGAAAGTTCTGAGCACGTACATCAATTCCTTCACGAGGAATTTGGTTCTTGGTGCTTGACCTGGCTTCAAAGCTTTCATCAGCACCTGCATGTAATGATGTGTGAGGTCAGGTTCACTGTAGATGCAGCGAGCTTCTTCAAGGGGAGGACTGAGTGGTAGAGCACGAAGCAATTTAGAGGTTGGTGCAGTGTAGTGAGTGTTTTCAGACATCCAGTCCAGCACCCATGAATTCACATCTTCAGCATCTCCAGTGATGTGCAGTGTTGCATAGAATTAAAGAATCAGTTCTTCATTCCAATCGCAGATGTCAGAGCAAAAGTTGAGCAGTCCAGCGTCGTGAAGAACACTGAGGACTGGTGCGAAGCACGGCAGAGATTCCATATCCACATGAGGAATATGCTCATGGTAGAAAATCTTCTCCTTGTTGAACAGCACTGAGGAATAGAAATTGGCTTGACTGGCAGTCCAGAAATGCCTCTTCCTAATGGGAGCAGAGTCATATGGGTTGTAATCTTCGAAGAATACGTGCTCGCCGAAGAAATCATCAGCCTTAAACTTTTGCTTGCGTGAGAATGGATCCTTTGGCTTCGGCATAGGAGTGTTAGTGAGTTGCGTCACGACCTCAGGAATCTCAATCGCAGGTTCTTCAGGCTGAGGAATTTCTGGTTCCTCCTCAATGGCAGTCTGCGTAGTTGGTTGTTCAGCAGCAGCAGTTTCATCAGCGCTAGTGGCTGGAATTTCCTCATGGACAGATGCAGTGGGATGAGTTTCTTTAGAGCCCAGGTGAACAGTTTGTGTGCGGGACTGAGGAATTTGCTGTAGAGGGGTGAACATTGGAGAGTTTGAATGCTGACTTTCCTAGAATTCATCACTGATTACGGGTGTGGAGCAGCCAATGTCCACATCTTCAACTTCCATTTCTTCAACGCCAGCCTCTTCAGCTGTGAACTGAGGCATAGTTGAGGAGATGATAGGTGTTGAAGGGATCGCATCCACTTCAATTTCTTCATCCAATGGTTCAGACGAAGCATCAGAAGGAGTTTCTTCATCAGATCCGCTGGGGATCACATATTCTTCATCAAAAGGAAGAAGGTCCTTTCATGGCCTGGTTGAGATGGGAACAGCATCAATCGGTTTTGCAAATGAGCTTGTCATAGGCTTCATTTTCTTCGGAGCTGAAGAATCTGAAGCAGCTGATGCTTTCCTTTTCTTTACTACAGCACGCTCTGTAGCTTTGGTCTTCTTCACATCTAATGCAGATGGAAGGGTTGGAGTTGAAGTTGGTGCAGGAGCAGCTAAGGAATCTGGTTGATTTTCTTCAGACACAACTGATGCAGTTGCCTTGGGTTCTTCAGTTTCTTCAGGCACACCACTAGTGGGTGCCCTGGCAATTTCTTCAGCGGTTGGAATGCAGTCATCAGCCCTGGAACTCACATTATCTTCAGCAGCCTGATTGTCATCAGCGGTGCTAGCATTTACTTCCGTAGGCTGAGCAGATGCTTCAGCCTGAGGAATTTCCTGTTGCGTTGGGGTGCAACATTTGAAGTGAAGTTATCCGCAAGTTTCACAAAACGAACCTTGGCTCCAAGCCAATCAGCGCGATATGCGTCAAAGTCATCACTGAGTTTCTTAATCTCAGTCTGAGTAGTGACAAGTTCTTCAGTTGTCATAGAGACAACGGTTTTCTTCATAAAGCGCTCTTTCTTGTACTGCACTTTCTTGATCTGCCTGGCCTTCTCAAATTTCCACTTTTCTTCTTGAATGAAGTGGGTCAGCATGTGACTCTGGCCAGGAGTCAGCTTGAAGTCAGGCAAGGGAGTGTTGGGGTCCTTGTGCCAATCATCAATGTAGTCGAGGATCAGTTCGGGATCCAAAAGCAGTGGCACCTCTAATCCTTTGGCTCTAGCAGCCCTGACTTGCCTGTCTCTGATGATTTCTGCAAGTTCATCATCATCAGCTTCGTCTTCATCAGACGGCACTTGGAAAGCGACTTGCTTCTTTTGAGGACTTGGGCGTGGACCTCGTCCAGTAGTGGCCTTTGTCTTCAGTAGTGAGGGGCCAGCTGAGGAACTTGGTGCAGCTGAGGAACTAGCTGAGAGACCTGAGGCAATGGAGATGCCAGCAGTCCTTTGGCATGAAGCGAGATGCACAGGTGCTGAGGATTTGGTCGAAACAGCTAAAGGCTTTGGGGGAGGAGCTGAGGACTTTGGAGGAACAGGTGCGGCATGAGGAATTGGCCGTGAGGGCTTTGATGATTCTGGCTGTGAGGGCATTGCTGATGAAGCACTTGGCTTGCGCGGAGGCTTCTTTGACATAGCCTTCTTTGGCTTGACAGCAAAGGCCTTAGCAGAGGTAGCAGCAGCGGCAGAGTCTTCTCACTGCTTATTTGGCTTGCTTAGCCAACTTGCCTTGGCGCTTGGCCCATTCATCTGGATAGTCCTCACCTCGCTTGAGGCTGGTGGGATCAGCAATTTGGCCAGGTGCCAGTGGTGCTCTTGGGCATGGTGGATTGAGTGTGAATTTCTTCATATACTTAGGAGTGACATATCTGTACTCCCTCCATTCTCTTGCCCATCTCCTCTCTATCTTCTGAATGCGCACTTTGCGCTCATTCTTGGTTTCCTCAGTAGGTGTGCAGTAGCCACCATATATGTCATCAGGGATCTCAAATGCTGTATTTACCTCAGGCCTCTTTCCTCCCTTCTGTGGCCTTTTACCATCAGCCATTTCTTCAGTTGAGGAATTTGAACAATCGAATTCTCTGAAGAAGTATGCAACTTTTCTTCGAGGAACGCTGCAAATGAGTTAAGTTGATGAGAACCTAGTGATTCAGCAGCTGACATGTGTACCTGTGAACATAGTATAGTTGTGAGGAATTTGGAGAGGTCATATGCGTTCTCAGAAGGTTTTTCAAAAAGAACAAGTTTGAGGAATTTGACCGGATGAGTCTTGAAGATTTTCACTAAGTGTTCTTTGTCTTAGGTTCCAGAGTTGTATAGATCGATGATCCACACAATTGAGGAATCTTGAAGAAAAATTATGCTTAGAGAAACGAATCAAGAACAGATGACTTTGTGAGGTGTTCAGTGTGTGAAGATATGAAGAAAAACACTTTTGAAGATTTTGTAGATAATCATTCGAATCAACGAGGGCAGTAAAAGTAACTTTTAATTACCCTGGACGAAGAACACGACGAACTGGAGTGAGGAGATGTGAAGTTCGTCTGTGCAGATCTTCCACGCCCTAACTTGGCGGAGGAAGACGGCTATGGGGGCAGCGGAGTGAAGATGTCCACGATCGGCGCGAGTACGTCGGCGACGAGGTCGAGGCAGTGAAGCTCTTCCTCACCGGCGGCGATGAAGTAGCGACGACGCTAGGGTTTGAGAATCTCGAGCTGGAGAGAGAGGTCGAGCGGAGTAAAAGAAGTGAAGGAGGGAAGGAGGGGTATTTATAGCCACGGTGAAAAACTGCTCGCCCGAAGAAATTGGACGAACATGCCCCTGACCCTTCTCATTCGCATGACATGTGTCACCCACGTAGTGAGAGGTGGGGATCGTGTTAGATCGTGGGTGAGTGGATAAGTGTATCATGGGATGCGGAACGGTTTGAGCGGCAAGACCGAAAATTTCAATAATATAGGTTTTAAAGTTCCATTCGCAATTTCCTCAGCTGACAAGGACAAAGTGAAGATTTTGAACGAGTTTCAAATAGAATGCACATGAAGAATTGTGAACAGATTGGGTTGAGTACAGCATAGAGGGGAAGGGTCCGATCACATTCACTTAGCAGAAAATCAACTTGAAGAAATAGCAATAAGTGAATGCTGTAGAGGACATAAACTCATATATATATATATATATATATATATATATATATATATATATATATATATATATATATATATATAAGAAAAACGACGAAACCAGTGAAGACTATGCAAGGTTGAAGAATATGAATAATGTGAGGAATTTCAACTTTTTGTGGTTGCGTGACCCACCGTATAAGAATGACGATTTCAGACACCGCGTACAATTATCCTAGGGTTCTGAGAGTCAAATTCTTCATTAATTTCTTCACACTAAGAGTGTTATTCTTCATTGATTGAAGAAAAACGTTTCTTCATGTGTTGCACATCTAAGTCATCAGTTTTGCATAAGTGTTAGGATGAGTGTCCTTTTCACAGAACATTCGAAGATTCTAGGATATTTAGCTCACAACGCAACTTGCTAAATCTCTTCTCATCCAAGGGCTTTGTGAAGATATCAGCAAGCTGTTCTTCAGTCTTCACATGCTCAATAGAAATGTCGTGCTTCAACGCATGATCATGAAGAAAATGATGACGAATCTGAATGTGCTTTGTCTTCGAGTGCCGAACTGGGTTGTGAGCAATCTTGATGGCACTCTCATTGTCACAGAAGAGAGGCACATTCTTCATGTTGACGCCGTAGTCCTTGAGAGTTTGCTTCATCCATAGCAATTGGGCGTAGCAAGAACCAGCAGCAATGTACTCAGCTTCAGCAGTAGATAGTGATACGCAGTTCTATTTCTTCGAGGACTAACAGACCAAAGATCGTCCGAGGAAATGACATGTACCAGATGTTAACTTGCGATCCACACGATCACCAGCATAGTCAGAGTCAGAATATCCAACAAGATCAAAAGCCGAGCCCTTGGGGTACCATAATCCAAGTGTTGGTGTGTGAGCTAGATATCGAAGAATATGCTTCACAGCCTTATGGTGTGATTCCTTCGGTGCAGCCTTAAATCGGGCACACATGCAAACACTAAGCATTATATCTGGCTTAGATGCACATAAGTATAATAAGGAACCTATCATGGAGCGGTATACCTTATGATCGAAGTCAATACCATTTTCATCGGTGCACAGATGGCCATTTGTGGGCATAGGAATTTTGACGCCTTTGCAATCTTGCATGCCGAATTTCCTCAGTACATCCTTGAGGTATTTCTCCTAAGATATGAATATGCCATTGTGTTGTTGACGAATTTGAAGACCTAAGAAGAATTTCAACTCTCCCATCCTAGACATTTGATATTATTCACTCATCATATAGGCAAATTCATCACTATAACGTTGGTCAGTACAACCAAAGATAATATCATCAACATATACTTGGCACACAAACAATTCACCATCATAAGATTTAGTGAAAAGAGTAGGGTCGAGTGAACCGGGTTTGAAGCCTTTCTTCATGAAGAGTTCCTTCAAGGTATCATACCAAGCCCGTGGGGCCTGCTTGAGGCCATAGAGGGCCTTGTTGAGTTTGAAGACTTTGTCAGAATTCTTTGGATCTTCAAAACCTGGGGGTTGAGCAACATATACTTCTTCCTCAAGCTTATCATTGAGGAATGCACTTTTCACATCCATTTGATACAAAGTGATATCATGATGGTTAGCATAAGCAAGTAATATGCGAATAGCCTCAAGTCTAGCAACAGGTGCAAAAGTTTCATCGAAATCAATTCCTTCAACCTGTGTGTAGCCTTGAGCTACAAGCCGTGCCTTATTCCTCACCACAAGGCCATTTTCATCTTGCTTGTTGCGGTAGGTCCACTTTGTGTCGATGATATTGTGCTTGCGAGGATTTGGACGTTTGACCAGTTCCCAGACATTGTTAAGCTCGAACTGATGTAATTCCTCTTGCATGGCCTGACTCCACTCAGGCTCCAGAAATGCTTCATCTACCTTAGTGGGCTCTGTAATAGAGACAAAAGCATACTGGCCGCAAAAGTTAGACAAATGTGAAGCTTTTGAGCGTGTGAGAGGACCTGGCGCTTTGATGTCATTGATGATCTTTTCAACTTGCACTTATTTTGCAATGCGAGGATGAGCTGGTTGTCGTTGAAGAATTTGATCGGTGTTTTCTTCAGCACCATTTTCTTCAGCATTTTCTTCAGGTGCATTAGCTCGACGTTCTTCATGTTTTGGAATGAATTCTTTAGCAGATTCTTCAGTAGGAATGACATCCTCAGTAGCCTTGAACTTGATAGTTTCCTCAGGTGCTGGTTCATCTATCATAGTAGGTAGGTGCTCTCTTTGCGAGCCGTTAGTTTCATCGAACCGCACATCTACAGTTTCAACAACTTTGTGAAGAATGTTGTTGAAGACTCTGTAGGTGTGCGAGTCCTTTCCGCAACCAAGAATAAAACGTTCATGTGCTTTCGGTGCAAATTTTGAGTTGTGATGAGGATATCTAATCCAACATTTAGCACCGAAGACTTTGAAATAACTTACATTGGGTTTCTTATCAGTGAGGAGTTCATAGGCAGTCTTTTTGAAGAATTTGTGAGGATATACTCTATTGATGATGTGGCACGCAGTATCAATTGCCTCAGTCCAGAAACGACGAGGCATTTTGTATTCATCAAGCATAGTGTGAGCCATCTCAGCAAGAGTCATGTTCTTGCGCTCCACAACGCCATTCTGCTGAAGAGTGTAAGGAGCAGATAACTCATGAGTAATACCAAGTTCATCAAGATAGTCATCGAGACTAGAATTCTTGAACTCAGTGCCATTGTCACTTCTGATGTGCTTGATCTTCACACCAAAGTTGGTTGAAGCCCTCGAGGAAAATCATTTGAAGACCACCTGCACTTCATGTTTTGTAAGTAACAAGGTGTGCCCATGTATAACGAGAATAATAATGAACAATAACAAAGCCATATTGAGATGCTTCATTTGAAATAGCAGAATAATGATTAGGACCAAAGAGATCCATGTGAAGCAATTCAAATGGGCGAGTGGTGGTCATGATAGTCTTCGCTGGATGCTTGGCCTTAGTCATCTTCCCAGCTTCACAGGCTCCGCATAGGTGATCCTTGAGGAATTTGACATTCTCGATGCCAATGACATGCTTCTTCTTCGCGAGCTTGTGCAAATTCCTCATGCCTGCACGGCTGGTTGTGGTCCTGTAAAGAAATCAACAATATACAGGTCTCCTCTCCTAAAGCCTTTGAAGACTTTGGAATTGTCAGCTTCCATAACCACAACACAACGGTACTTGCCAAAGAAAACAACCATATCAAGATCACAAAGCATTGAGACAGACATAAGGTTGTATCCTAAGGACTCAACAAGCATGACTTTGTCCATGTGTCGATCCTTTGTAATCGCAACCTTACCTAGACCCAATACCTGACTTTTGCCTTTGTCAACAAAGATGATATGCTTCAGATGTGACGGAGATAATGGAGCATCCATCAATAGATTCTTGTCACCAGTCATGTGGTTTGTACATCCACTATCGAGGACCCACTCAGTGGCTTTGGGTTGATCATCCTGCAGATGAATTAGTGCAGCTTACAAACTCATATACTTCATCAGTGAAGAATATGACATCAATTCATCAAATCAATTTCATCAAGTAAAAGAACTAATAACGCAATATGAGGACATGAGAAATGAAAGTTCATTTCTTCATGGTTAGCCTGCGTCCTTTCAGGCATGCTCAGGTCTCCAGCAAATTCTTCAGACGATTATGTGCGTCTGGAGACCTGACCCTGCAGAAGAGATTAGTTCCTTTTCTTCACCACCCACATCTGAAGGGGTGGCAAAGAGTTCATCATTCTGCGAGCTCCATACGAGAAGGATGGCATAGAAGCCAGCCCATTTCGTTTCACATAAGAGGGGTTAGAGTAAGCATAAGAGTATGCAGAGAAATTCTTCGAGGACTTATGGACATAATGATTTGAAGAATAATGCATATATCCATAATCCTTAGATCTTCCCTGTGAAACAGACGGGTTAGCACGACGATGTTCATATGAGTACTTTGATCCATATGAGGAATTTGGTCCGTATGAGGAATTTGATCTGGGGTTACTATTCTTCATAGGTGGTGTCATGATGACATTCACCTGAAGATTTTCAAGACATCTTTTGAGAACCCAGATTTTCTATATAGGGGAGCCGTTCCTGCAGTTAGTGCCAACATATCTAGCAAATACTTCACCATTCTGATTTTTGAATAGCTTATAGTTGGAGTCAATTGACTCATCATCAGAATGAGGAGATTCACATGCAAATCCAGATAAGTTAGATGGATCAACTGGAGGTCCCTTTGCAGCAACCCATGTAGTTTTAGGGTACTGCTTAGGCTTCCAATATGTACCATCAGCATTGAGTTTCCTCTAAAAGGCGATACCCTCTTTCCTAGGGTTCCTGTTGAGGATCTGCTTTTTAAGCACATCACAAAGAGCCTGATGCCCTTTGAAGCTTATGTACATGCCTGTCGTGTACAATTCCTTCAGCCCTGCATTGTCAGTGATACTAGCAATGTCCTCAGATGAGGAATTAGTGAGAGCAGAGGCATGTGAAGAATTTGAAACATTAACAGCATTTGAACATTCAGGTGAAGAATTATCAGATTCATGTTGAATGCACTTCAAGCATGGTGGAACAAATTCTTCCTGAGAAACGTTGATTTGTTGAGCAAGTAATGAATCACGCTCCTTCTGAAGATCTTCATAACTCACTCTTAGCTTCTCAAGGTCTTGCTTTCTTTGAAAAAATTCATAAGAAAGCTTCTCATGATCCGATTAGAGAGTGTTATGTTGATCTTGAAGGGTGTCATACTTAGTATGAAGTCTCTGAAGACTTTCAGCCAAAGCTTTTGACTGATCCATTTCCTCACCCAACATATCATCGCTCTTGTTTAGCATATAGTGAGCTTTTTCCAAAGCTCCTTGTTGTTTAGTAGCAAGGGAAGCAAGTTTGACATAGCTAGGTCCAAATTCATCACCAGATTCATCATCACTAGACTCGGATAGGTAGCATTCAGTTACCTCAGCATCTTTTGCTATAAGGCATGATGCAGAAGATGATGATTCTGGTTCGAATGTCATCGTTTTGAGAGATTCCTTGAAGTCCTCAAACCAAGGATCATGACAAGTTCGATGACCTTCATAGACCTCAGAGAGACGGTCCCAGATGAGCTTCGCATGATCAAGATGCATGATATTCCTAAACTGATTTTGTGACAGGCTGGAGCAGATGACATCCTTCGCCGTGAGGTTGAGAAGAGTATACTTGCGAATGTCATCAGCAGCCGCCATCTTGCACAGATTAGTCAGCCAATCTCAGTGACGGTCCACAACTCGCTGTTCATCGTCATGAGGCGTTTCTTCATCATGGACTTCCACTTGGGATACTCGTGACCGTCAAAGATGGGGCATGTCACCTTCGTCATACCTGTGGTCGACATAACTAAAACTCCAGGCGGTTAAACCAAAATCACAAAGAACAAGGGAGTACCTCGCTCTGATACCAATTGAAAGTGCGTTATATCGACTAGAGGGAGGGTGATTAGCGATTTTTACGAAATTCTTCACTGAGGAATTTGCCGGTGAGGAAATTCCTTAGCGAAGAACTACTAGCAGCGGAATAAGTACTCAAAAGTAAACATAACAGAATACAAGCATAGTCATCAAGATGAAATGAAGACAGGCACAGAGTACAGGAAGCGTAATCACGGGATAACACAGGACGAAGACAAACAGACTGAAGAAATTGAACTGAGGAAATTGAGAAAGTTTTCAGTCAAAGTCTTCAAACACAGATATGAACAAACACACAGCACAGTTATGAGGAAATGAAAGAGTTGAGGAAATAGAACCAGTAAGCTCGGTGAAGACAATGATTTGGTAGACCAGTTCCAACTGTTGTCTCAGTTGTACTTCTGGTTGGAGCGGCTGAGTATTTAAACTCGAGGACACACAGTCCCGGACACCCAGTCAAGGACACTTAGTCCAAGACACCCATTCCTCACCGTATTCTCCTTGAACTAAGGTCACACAGACCTCGTCCAATCACTCATGGTAAGTCTTCAGGCGACTTCCAAACCTTCACAAACTTGGTCACTCGGCGATCCACAATTCCTCTTGGATGCTCTAGACCATGACGCCTAACCGTCTGGAAGAAGCACAGTCTTCAAAGGTAACAAGCATCGGATCCACTTAGGATCAATCTCTTTAGTGATCCTCAATCACTTGGGGTTTGTAGGTGTTTGGGTTTTGGGTTTTTGGTTTTTCCTCACTTGATGATTTTCGCTCAAAGTCCTCGGAGGATGGGTTGCTCTCAAATGACAAGTGTCAGTTTCTCTCGGAGCAGCCAACCAGCTAGTGGTTGTAGGGGGCAGCTATTTATAGCCTAGGGAGCAGCCCAACATGATAAGACATAAATGCCCTTCAATGATATGACCGTTAGGTGGATAGATATTTTGGGACAGCTGGCGCATAGCACATCAACGGTCGGAATTTTGAGTAGAAAAATCCTCAGGGCTATCATGTTCCTCACTGTGTAGGCAATTCGCACTGGCGAAATCCTAACTCCTCAGTCAGGACAAATTCCTCAGAGACCAGAAGAACTTCGTCTCTCTCACTGAAGAAATTGACTGATCTGTAAGAGATTTCCAATGGCTTCACTCGAAGGGATTGGTAGGTGTAGGATTATGAGTTGAGCATCACGTGGAAATTTTTCCTTAGTATTTCCTCAACCCCCTTTAACAGTACGGTGTTTCCTATGAATCAAGAAAGAGAAAATGAAACTACGAAAACAAAAGTCTTCTCACTTCATGTTCCTTGAAAGAATACCAAGTCTTCAAGGTCACACCAATTTCTTCACTTTCAAAGTCTTCAGAAAGTCTTCAGAATACCAAAGTCTTCAGTCGAAGATATTCATTTTTAGGGGTCGACTTTTCCTGTAAATATCAAACTCCTCATAGACTTATAGACCTGTGTACACTCACACACGCATTATTCCCTTAACCTATAAGTCTTCAATACACCAAAATCACTAAGGGGCACTAGATGCACTTATAGTTCTTTGTCTTAGGTTCCAGAGTTGTATAGACCGAAGATCCACACAATTGAGGAATCTTGAAGAAAAATGATGCTTGGAGAAACGAATCAAGAACAGATGACTTGTGAGGTGTTTAGTGTGTGAAGCTATGAAGAAAAACACCTTTGAAGATTTTGAAAATAATCATTCGAATCAACGAAGGCAGTAAAAGTAACTTTTAATTACCCTAGACGAAGAACACGAAGAACAGTGAGGTGTAGAGATGAAGTTCGTCTGTGTAGATCTTCCACGCCCTAACTCGGCGGAGGAAGACGGCTACGGTGGCGGCGGAGTGAAGATTTCCGCGGTCAGCGCGAGTACGTCGGCGACGAGATCGAGGCAGTGAAGCTCTTCCTCACCGGCGGCGAAGAAGTAGAGGCGGCGCTAGGGTTTGAGAAGCTCGAGCTGGAGAGAGAGGTCGGGCGGAGTAAAAGAAGTGAGGAAGGGACGGAGGGGTATTTATAGCCACGGTGAAAAACTGCTCGCCCGAAGAAATTGGACGAATGTGCCCCTGACCCTTCTCATTCGCATGACAGGTGTCACCCACGTAGTGAGAAGTGGAGATCGTGTTAGATCGTGGGTGAGTGGATAAGTATATCATGGGATGCGGAACGGTTTGAGCGGAAAAACCGAAAATTTAGATAAGATAGGTTTTAAAGTTCCGTTCGCAATTTCTTCATCTGACAAGGACACGGTGAAGATTTCGAACGAGTTTCAAATAGAACGCACATGAAGAATTTGTAAATAGATTGGGTTGAGTATAGCATAGAGGGGAAGGGTCCGATCACATTCACTTAAGAGAAAAACCAACTTGAAGAATTAGCAATAAGTGAATGCTGTAGAGGACATAAACTCATATA
>NC_041390.1:413757581-413761695 GCF_002162155.2 Triticum dicoccoides | reverse complement strand
AAAAACGACGGAAATAGTGAAGACAATGCAAAGTTGAAGAATATGAATAACTGAGGAATTTCAACTTTTGGTGGTGGCGTGACCCACCGTATAAGAATGATGATTTCAGACACCGCGTACAATTATGGTAGGGTTCTGAGAATCAAATTCTTCGTTAATTTCTTCACACTAAGAGTGTTATTCTTTGTTGATTGAAGAAAAACGTTTCTTCATGTGTTGCACATCTAAGTCTTCAATTTTGCATAAGTGTTAGGATGAGTGTCCTTTTCAAAAAACATTTGAATATTCTAGGATATTTAGCTCACACCGCAACTTGCTAAATATCTTCTCATCCAAGGGCTTTGTGAAGATATCGGCTAGCTGTTCTTCAGTCTTCACATGCTCAATAGAAATGTCGCCCTTCAATACATGATCACGAAGAAAATGATGACGAATCTGAATGTGCTTTGTCTTCGAGTGTTGAACTGGGTTGTGAGCAATCTTGATGGCACTCTCATTGTCATAGTAGAGAGGCACATTCTTCATGTTGACGCCATAGTCCTTGAGAGTTTGCTTCATCCATAGCAATTGGGCACAGCAAGAACCAGCGGCAATATACTCAGCTTCAGCAGTAGATAGTGATACGTAGTTCTGTTTCTTCGAGGACCAACAGACCAAAGATCGTCTGGGGAAATGACATGTACCAGATGTTGACTTGCGGTCCACACGATCACCAGCATAGTCAGAGTCAGAATATCCAATGAGATCAAAAGCCGAGCCCTTGGGGTACCATAATCCAAGTGTTGGTGTGTGAGCTAGACATCGAAGAATATGCTTCACAGCCTTATGGTGTGATTCCTTCGGTGTAGCTTGAAATCGGGCACACATGCAAACACTAATCATTATATCTGGCCTAGGTGCACATAAGTACAATAAAGAGCCAATCATGGAGCGGTATTGTAACACCCCGGATGTAACTTTCCCAATTTGTACTCCAACTCTTGCCGTTTTCGGCGTTAAGTTATTTTATTTTCTCGGGTTCGGGTTTTTGCCTCCGTGTGTTGTTGTCGTTATCATGCATCTCATATCATGTCATCATGTGCATTGCATTTGCATACGTGTTCATCTCTTAAATTCGAGCATTTTCCCCGTTGTCTGTTTTGCATTCCGGCGCTTCGTTCTCCTCCAGTGGTCATTTATATCTTTCTTTCGTGTGTGGGGATTAAACATTTCCGGATTGGACCGAGACTTGCCAAGCGACCTTGGTTTACTACCGGTAGACCGCCTGTCAAGTTTCATACCATTTGGACTTCGTTTGATACTCCAACGGTTAACCGAGGGACCGAAAAGGCCTCGTGTGTGTTGCAGCCCAACACCCCTCCAATTTTGCCCAAAACCCACCAAAACCCTCTCCATCATCTATAGCGTTCGATCACGATCGTGTGGCCGAAAACCGCACCTCATTTGGACTCTCCTAGCTCCTCCTACCTCTATAAATAGGTCTCTCCCCAAAATTTCGGGTCATTTCCAACCCTAACCTAGTCTCCTCCCACCTCTCGCCGCCGGACACGTCCGATTCGGGCCGGACGTGTCCGACTTGCCCCGCCGCCGCCACGTGTCGCCACCCCGTTAGCGCGTCCACCGCCCCCGCGCCGCCGGCCCGCCGGGCCCGCCTCCGGCCCCCGCGGCCCGCTTCGCCCGCCGTCGCCCGAGAGCCCCACCGCCCTCCACCTGCGCCGGATCCAGCGTCGCGCCGCCCGCGTCTTCCTCCGCCAGAGCTGCGCCGCCGCGCGCGAGCTCACCGGCCGCGACCACTGCACCTCGCCGCCTCGGGCGCCCCGCGCCGCCGACGTTTTCCCGTCGCGCCCTGCCGCCCCGGAGGAGCTCCCCGTCGTCCCGGAGCTCCGGCAGCTCCACCATCTCCGGCCGCCGTCGTCTTCAACTCCGGCGAAGATCCGGCCGCCTCGATTTCCGCGTCGGGCAAACCGTAGATCTGGAGGTAGTTATTTCGGCTAAGTCCTGAGATTCCAGTTTCAAATGCACATGTTCATCGTGCCGTAACTTTGCATCCGTAGCTCTGTTTTGGACATATAGCATATCAAAATGTTCATCTCAGAGAGTACATCATTTCGTCTCATTGCGTCATTTTCATTTGAGCTCATCTTGACGCCCGAAATACTGTTAGAAGAGGGCTACTTAAGATTATTGTCAGATCTGCTACTCCATTTAAATATTTGTCATTTTTTGCCATGATTATTGTGTGCATGTTACGCCCGTGAGTTCTACATATGTTTTGTTAGGGGTTTTGCCATGTTTCCAGAGGTGCAACCCATGTATTTTTGTGATGTGTGTGATGACTAGCACAAGCTTGCAAAGTGAGGCACTTGGTAATTCTGATTTCACGGACTTAGCATTTCCACCAAGTCCTTGAGCTGTTTATCTCATATGGCCTTATGTTCATGTTGTTTCCTAGTGATCCGTGCCTATTTTGAGGATGATAAGTAAGGATGTTTTGTTAATCTTGTAGTGCTTTATCCATCCATGTCTTCGTTTGCAATTATGGAGCACCCTAGCTTGAGTCAATCGAGCTCTACTTTTGCTACTTCGTGAATCTGGGCAGATTGTCTACTTGTTAGCGATTTTACCGAGGATGTTGTAGTTGATCCGTGCATGCTATGCTATTGTTCTTGCCATGTCTAGCTTGCATTTTGTGTATTCTTGATGGGTGTATGCTTAGTTTTTCATGACTTGCTCCATGGTGACTGCATCGAGCTCGTAAACATGCCTACTTGATATCTGTTTTCAGCATGCTCCAGTTTTCACCAAGTCTGAGAACTGTTTATGTTTTTGCCATGTTCACATTCTTGCAATTGTATTTTCTGATCCCTTTTGGCGGAAGGTCAATAAGGGACTTTTGTTAAGATCTTTGAGTAGCTCCATGCCATGCTTTACTTTGCCATGTTCAGGTCCTGTAGCATGTAGTTTTGTTGCTCCGAAGAATGCTACCTGATCTGTAATTCCAGACAAGTGTTAATTTCACTAAGTCTGAAATCTGTTTGCCATATGCATTTTTGCCATGCTTGTTTGAACCTGTTAATGGCTGAATTGGCCGTAGCTCAGTGCTAGACTTTTGTTAAGCATCATGAATGCATCCCTTCCATGTATTTTGTTGTCATGTTTGAGTTCTGTAGCATGTTCATCTCATTGCATTTAGATGGCTACTTACTGTAAATCGCAGACCGGTGTCATATTTGAATCGCTTGCCATTTCCAAACCGTAACTCCGATTCCGGCGTTCTTTATATCGTTTTCAAGCGATTTCATATCATCTTTCCAGTGGCACACTTGGATTCCCAAGTTGAGTCCAGGGTCATGCATCCCTTGTCAAATCTTGCATATGCATCCCGCATCGCATCCCGCATAGCATATCATCTTTGCATCATATTGTTTGATCCTTGCACGTGGTTGATTGTGTCCTTGTTGCTTGTTTGTCTTGTTTGGGTAGAGACGGGAGAAGAGTTCGCTAACGAGGAGCCCGTTGAGTTTGCTTTCGAGGATCCAGTCAACTCTGACAACTTTGCAGGAAAGATGATCATACCCTCGAAATCACTACTATCTTTGCTTTGCTAGATGCTCGCTCTTTTGCTATGCCAATGCTACGATGCCTACCACTTGCTTTCAAGCCTCCCAAATTTCCATGTCAAACCTCTAACGCACCATATCCTAGCAAACCGTTGATTGGCTATGTTACCGCTTTGCTCAGCCCCTCTTATAGCATTGCTAGTTGCAGGTGAAGATTGGAGTCTGTTCCTTGTTGGAACATTTATTTACTTGTTGGGATACCATTATATTGCCATTTTATCTTAATGCATCTATATACTTGGTGAAGGGTGGAAGGCTCGGCCTCTCGCCTAGTGTTTTGTTCCACTCTTGCCGCCCTAGTTTCCGTCATATCGGTGTTATGTTCCCGGATTTTGTGTTCCTTACGCGGTTGGGTTATAATGGGAACCCCTTGATAGTTCGCCTTGATTAAAGCTTTTCCAGCAATGCCCAACCTTGGTTTTACCATTTGCCTCCTAACCTCTTTTTCCCTTGGGTTTCCGGAGCCCGAGGGTCATCTTATTTTAAACCCCCCC
>NC_041390.1:413740407-413757402 GCF_002162155.2 Triticum dicoccoides | reverse complement strand
AGTGCTCCTCTGAGTGTTGGTCCAACCTAGAGCCCCTTGCAGCGCCACCTCGGGGAAACTCGAGAGCTGATTTTAGTTGTACGGAATGCTTATCCAATTGTGCCCTGAGAACGAGATATGTGCAGCTCCTATCAGGATTTGTTGGCACATTCGGGCGGTGTTGCTGGTCTTGTTTTAACCTGTCAAAGTGTCTTGAAGAACCGAGATACCGAGTCTGATCGGAACGTCTCGGGAGGAGGTCTATTCGTCCGTTGACCATGAGAGCTTGTCATGGGCTAAGTTGGGACTCCCCTGCAGGGATTTGAACTTTCAAAAGCCGTTCCCGCAGTTATGGGCAGATGGGAATTTGTTAATGTTCGGTTGTAGATAACTTGAACCTTAACTTAATTAAAATGAATCAACTGAGTGTGTTACCGTGATGGCTTCTTCTCGGCGGAGTCCGGGAAGTGGACACGGTGTTGGAGTAATGTTTGCGCAGGTTGTTCTCTAGTTTCTCGCTTGTGCTTTGCCTCCACTTCTCGCTCTCTTTTGCGAACAGGATAGCCACCACATATGCTAGTCGCTTGCTGCAGCTCCACATATTTTTTTACCTTGCCATACCTATAAGCTTAAATAGTCTTGATCGCGAGGGTGCGAGATTGCTGAGTCCCTGTGGCTCACAGATTACTATTACACCAGATGCAGGGCCTGATGATTCCGCTCCAGGTGACGCGCTCGAGCTCAAGTGGGAGTTCGACGAGGATTCTCAACGATACTATGTTTCCTTTCCTGATGATCAGTAGTGGTGCCCAGTTGGGGGTGATCGGGACCGTGTTGCTTGTTGGGTTATCTTTTATTTTGGCGCCGTAGTCGGGCCATGAGTGTTTGGATGATGTAATGTTATTTAT
This sequence comes from Triticum dicoccoides, assembly GCF_002162155.2. Lineage (NCBI taxonomy): Eukaryota > Viridiplantae > Streptophyta > Magnoliopsida > Poales > Poaceae > Triticum > Triticum dicoccoides. The sequence continues at coordinate 413,756,515 of NC_041390.1, read as the reverse complement.
GTACTTGATTGACGTGGCGAGTGTAAGCCAACTATGTTATCTCCCCTTTTATTACATATATATTACATGGGATGTTGTGAAGATTGCCTAACTTGCGACATATGCCTTCAATGCGATTATGCCTCTAAGTCGTGCCTCGACACGTGGGAGATATAGTCGCATCGAGGGTGTTACAAGTTGGTAATCAGAGCCTTCCCCGACCTTAGGAGCCCCATTGCTTCATCGTTATTAGCGGCCGAGTTGTGTCTAGAAAAATGTTTTGAGTCATTTAGGAATTATATATCAGAGAGTTTAGGAATTCTTTTTTACTTCCCAGTCTCCTCATCGCTCTGGTAAGGCATCCTGACGTAGAGTTTTGACTCTTCTTTTCTCAAATTTCACTAAAAAAAATTTAGGATCACGCGGGTAACCTGGAATCCTTCCGATGGTTTTAGGTTGAGAACATTGTCTTGGTGCCTCCTGTCAGGGGTTTTGTGGAAGTGTCCCTGGGAGTTGAGCTCTGAGGTGTTGTCGTCATAATTTTATGGTTGCAGTTCTGGAATACCTGAGTTTAGTACGCCAACATCGAAAATCTCTTTTATGCAGTTCGTTGGTGAGATATCCTCGACGCCACATAGTACTGGGGCGGGAGTTCAGGAGTATCGCCATAACTTGTATAACGGATGCTTTTCAAAGGTTGAGGTAGATGGTTTCCAAAGTTTTTCTCGGTTATGTGTTGAAGGATGGATACAGCTGGATGTAGGATTTGCTAGAGTTGGGTGAGATATTATGCTTCCCCAGTATCCCCAACACCTGATTGCATAACTGGAAAGGTTCGGGAGTTTCATCAGTGGGAATTCAAGTAGCTCTAGTTCTTCTTCCACGGATATTGGTTTGAGATTGGGATTTCTTACCGATTATTCGTTCTTGATCCGTACCTTGTTGATTTATTTCTCTACCTAAATTCTAAGTGGCTTCTCAATTTATGGATATGTGACCATTTCAAGAGGAATGCATTCGTTCATTTTTGTTCGGATGTGAAGACTATATGTTGCAATTTTCATTCCATTGGATTCAGCTTCAATATTTGTCTATCAATGTGCTAATGGATGTCAACCTCTTCAGGATGGCTCCTCCAACGCGCATGACTCCGAATCCTGATCCGCCACCACCTCCACCTCCTTCGGAGGCATGGCAAGTTGTGATGGCCGCAACCAATGCAAACACACAGTTGATCATGCAAATTCTTCAAGAGCGCAATCAAGGCAACCAAGGGAACTAAGGCAACAATCAGAATCACTTTGCTACACTCAACCAGTTCCTTGCTAACGGGCCAAAGACTTTCAGCAATTGTGTTGAGGCAACCGATGCTGACGATTGGCTTGTGGATCTGTGCAAGCATTTCGAGTGTAGTAACGTCAGGACTGAGGACTTTGTCAAGTTTGCTTCCTTCCAACTCAAAGATCAAGCTGCAGAATGGTTCCAGCAGTACAAGGATTCTAGAGGTGGACGTGTTATCACTTGGGATGAATTCCGTCAAGATTTTATAGCTCATCATATTCCTCAGAGTGTGGTTGAAAGCAAGCGTGAGGAATTCCGCAACCTGAAGCAAGGCTCTTTGTCTGTCTATGACTACAACAAGTTGTTCCAGAAGCTCGCCCGCTTTGCCAAGCAGGACGTCCCTGATGAGAAGAGCATGATATACCAGTTCAGGGGTGGTCTCAGAGAAGAAATTCAGCTCGCTCTTGTTCTCTTTGATCCCTTGAGGTACGATGAGTTCTACAACATGGCATTGAAGCAAGAGGCCGCTCAACTGAGATGTGATGCTTCCAAGAAGCGAGTCAGAGATGTTACTCCTTCTTCCTCTACTCAAGTGGCCAAGCAGCAGAAGTATTGGCTTCCTCCTCCTCCGTTCCGTCAGCCGTATCAGCAGAAGAGCAAAGGTGGCAGTGGATCTTCCCACCCACCCAACCCTGGCTTTCAGAACAAGACTTCGTCTCAAGCTCCAAGATTGAGTGCTCCATATCACCGTCCCCTTTCAGAGGTCATGTGCAACAAGTGCCAACAGAAGGGTCACTATGCCAACAAGTGTTTCAACCAGAGGCGTCTTCCTCCTCCTCCTCCTGTAAGATCGGCAAGTACAGCTGTGGTCAAGCATAACCCCAAGTCCGCCAAGGTCAACTTGATGAATGCAGCTCAGGCAAAGGATTCATCAGATGTCATAATGGGTAACCTTCCTGTTAACGATATTTCCGCAAGAGTTCTTTTTGACACTGGTGCATCGCATTGTTTCATCTCGAGACCTTTTGCATCTAAGCATGATTTTGTTACTCAAGTGTTGCCGAAACCGTTGGCTATTGTCTCTCCGGCCCGTCAAATGACATCTCGAGTATGCATTCCGGATGTTACAATCACTTTGGGTGACTATAAGTTCTTGTCCTCTCCAAATGTTCTGGGTGACTCGGATATTGATCTTATTCTCGGAATGGATTGGCTTTCTAAGCACAAGGCTCAGCTTGATTGTGCAGCCAGGCAGATTCAATTGACTCATTCATCTGAGGATGTAATTGTGTTTGCCGCTCGTGATGATACCATCCGTCTGTTTTCTCTCAATGAGAAGGGTGAACTGGATGCTATCTCGCAAATTCCAGTCGTTTGCGAATATCAAGACGTCTTTCCAGAAGAGCTTCCAGGAATGCCTCAGCACCGGCCAGTTGAATTCGTTATTGATCTTGAGCCTGGCACGGAACCTGTGTGCAAGCGTCCTTACAAGCTCGGACCTGAAGAGCTGAAGGAGCTGAAGAAGCAACTCGATATTCAAGAGAGAATGGGTCTCATCCAGCCTAGTTCTTCTACGTGGGGTTGTGGTGTTCTTTTTGTGAAGAAGAAGGATGGAACGGACCGACTTTGTGTTGATTACCGTCCATTGAACGAGAAGACCATCAAGAACAAATACCCACTTCCCAACATCAATGAGCTGTTCGAACAACTCAAAGGTGCCCAAGTATTCTCCAAGCTTGATCTCCGTATGGGTTATCATCAGATTCGAATCCGTGAGCAAAATATTCCCAAGACGGCTTTCAGGACAAGCTATGGTTCATATGATTACACTGTCATGTCTTTTGGCCTCGTCAATGCTCCTCCGACGTTCTCTCGCATGATGAACTTCATCTTCAATGCCTACACCAATGACTTTGTTTTGGTCTATGTCGACGACATTCTGGTTTTCTCAAAGAACAAGGAAGATCATGCCAAGCACTTGCGTTTGGTACTCGATAAGCTGAGGGAACATCAGTTCTACACCAAGTTCTCCAAGTGTGAATTTTGGCTCAATGAGGTTCTTTATCTTGGTCATATCATCTCTGCCAAGGGCATTGCCGTGAATCCTGAGAAGGTGTCTACAATTGTGAATTGGGAACCTCCTCAGAACGTGAAGCAACTCCGTAGCTTCCTCGGTCTCGCAAGCTATTGTCGAAGATTCGTTGAAAACTTTTCTAAGATTGCGAAGCCTCACTCAAATCTTCTCCAGAAGCACGTCAAGTACGTTTGGTCTCCGGAGTGTGACATTGCTTTCAACACTTTGAAAGAGAAATTGATCACTGCTCCAGTTCTGACTCCGCCTGATGAATCCAAGCCGTACGAGGTCTTTTGTGATGCCTCTCTCCAAGGTCTTGCCGCAGTATTGATGCAAGAGAAGAAAGTTGTTGCTTATACCTCTCGCCAAGTGAAGCCCAATGAGAAGAACTACCCCACTCATGATCTCGAGTTGGCGGCAGTTGTGCATGCTCTTTTGACTTGGAGACATCTCTCATTGGGAAGAAAAGTGGACATCTTCACTGATCACAAGAGTCTCAAGTACATCTTCACTCAGCCTAATCTCAACCTCAGGCAAACTCGATGGGTCAAAATGATTCAAGAGTATAATCCGAGTATCGAGTATACTCCAGGCAAGGCCAATGTGATTGCTGACGCATTGAGCAGAAAGGCTTATTGCAACAGTATGATTCTCAAGCCTTATCAACCCGAGCTTTGTGAATATTTCCGCAAACTTAATTTGCAAGTTGTTCCTCAAGGTTTCCTCGCCAACCATCAAGTCTCTCCTACCTTGGAAGACCAGATTCGCCAAGCTCAGCTTCTTGATGCTATGGTGAAAAAGGTGAAGATTGGGATTGCCAAGAGTCAACCCAAGTACAAGTGCTACCGCCTTGATGACAAGGATACTCTCTTCTTCCAGGATCGTATTGTTGTACCCAAAGGTGACCTCCGTAAAGTGATCATGAACGAGGCTCACAATTCTCTCCTCTCCATCCACCCTGGGAGCACGAAGATGTATCAGGACCTCAAGCAGGCTTATTGGTGGACTCGAATGAAGCGCGAGATTGCTCAGTTCATGAATGAATGTGATGTCTGCAGAAGAGTGAAGGTAGAACACCAAAGGCCAGCTGGTCTCCTCCAACCTCTTGCCATTCCAGAATGGAAGTTTGACCACATTAAAATGGACTTCGTGACTGGGTTTCCAAAGTCCAAGCGTGGCAATGATGCTATATTCGTTGCCATTGACAAACTCACCAAAGTGGCTCACTTTCTGCCTATCAAAGAGTCAATCACTGCAGCTCAATTAGCGTAACTCTATATCTCTTGAATTATCTCTCTGCATGGTATTCCTTAAGTGATCTCTTCAGACCGTGGCAGCACCTTTACCTCCAAGTTTTGGGATTCTTTTCAGAAGGCCATGGGCACCAACATCCGCTTCAGCACAGCTTTCCATCCTCAAACTAGCGGTCAACTCGAGCGTGTCAACCAGATTCTTGAAGATATGCTCAGGGCTTGTGTGATCTCCTTCGGCATGAAGTGGGAGGATTGTCTTCCTTATGCTGAATTCTCCTACAACAACAGTTTTCAAGCAAGTTCGGGCAAGGCCCCATTTGAAATTCGGTATGGCAGGAAGTGCCATACCCCTCTCAACTGGTCTGAAACCGGTGAACGTCAGCTTTTGGGTAATGACTTAATCACAGAGGCAAAGGAAATGTGCAAAGTCATTCGAGATAACCTCAAAGCAGCCCAATCCCGCCAGAAGAGCTACTATGATAGTAAGCACTATGATTTGGCTTTCGAGATGGAGATCATGTTTACCTCCGCATCTCTCCTATGAAAGGTACTCGTTGTTTCGGTATCAAAGGGAAGCTTGCCCCTAGATACGTGGGACCTTTCAAGATTGTCAGCAAGAGAGGCGACCTCTCCTATCAACTCGAGCTTCCTTCAAACTTTGCAAATGTTCATGATGTGTTCCATGTCTCTCAGCTCCGAAAGTGCTTCAAGACTCCTGACCGCACCGTCAACTTCGAGGACATTGAGCTCCAAGAAGATCTCTCTTATCATGAGCACCCAGTTGCTATTCTCGAAGAGACTGAATGCAAGACTCGCAACAAGTCAATCAAATTCCTCAAAGTCAAGTGGTCACACCATTCCGACCGTGAAGCTACCTGGGAACGCAAGGATCACCTCCGTTCTGAATACCCGGCGTTCTTTCAGTCCTAGATCTCGGGACGAGATCCTTTTGTAGTGGTGGAGTGTTATAACACCCCGGATGTAACTTTCCCAATTTGTACTCCAACTCTTGCCGTTTCCGGCGTTAAGTTATTTTATTTTCTCGGGTTCGGGTTTTCGCCTCCGTGTGTTGTTGTCGTTGTCATGCATCTCATATCATGTCATCATGTGCATTGCATTTGCATACGTGTTCATCTCTTGCATTCGAGCATTTTCCCCGTTGTCCGTTTTGCATTCCGGCGCTTCGTTCTCCTCCGGTGGTCATTTATATCTTTCTTTCGTGTCTGGGGATTAAACATTTCCAGATTGGACCGAGACTTGCCAAGCGGCCTTGGTTTACTACCGGTAGACCGCCTATCAAGTTTCATACCACTTGGACTTCGTTTGATACTCCAACTGTTAACCGAGGGACCGAAAAGGCCTCGTGTGTGTTGCAGCCCAACACCCCCTCCAATTTGGCCCAAAACCCACCAAAACCCTCTCCATCATCTAGAGTGTTCGATCACGATCACGTGGCCGAAAACCGCACCTCATTTGGACTCTCCTAGCTCCTCCTACCTCTATAAATAGGTCCCTCCCCGAAATTTCGGGTCATTTCCAACCCTAACCTAGTCTCCTCCCACCTCTCGCCGCCGGACACGTCTGATTCGGGCCGGACGTGTCCGACTTGCCCCGCCGCCGCCACGTGTTGTCGCCCCATTGGCGCGTCCGCCGCCCCCGCGCCGCCGGCCCGCCGGGCCCGCCTCCGGCCCCCGCGGCCCGCTTCGCCCGCCGTCGCCCGAGAGCCCCGCCGCCCTCCACCTGCGCCAGATCAAGCGCCGCGCCGCCCGCCTCTTCCTCCGCCGGAGCTGCGCCGCCGCGCGCGAGCTCGCCAGCCGCAACCACCGCACCCCGCTGCCTCGGGCGCCCCGCGCCGCCGCCGTTTTCCCGTCGCGCCCTGCCGCCCCAGAGGAGCTCCCCGCCGTCCCGGAGCTCCGGCAGCTCCACCATCTCCGGCCGCCGTCGTCTTCAACTCCGGCGAAGATCCGGCCGCCTCGATTTCCGCGTCGGGCAAACCCTAGATCTGGAGGTAGTTATTTCGGCTAAGTCCTGAGATTCCAGTTTCAAATGCACATGTTCATCGTGCCGTAACTTTGCATCCGTAGCTCAGAGAGTACATCATTTCATCTCATTGCGTCATTTTCATTTGAGCTCATCTTGACGCCCGAAATACTGTTAGAAGAGGGCTACTTGAGATTATTGTCAGATCTGCTACTCCATTTAGATATTTGTCATTTTTTTCCATGATTATTGTGTGCATGTTACGCCCATGAGTTCTACATATGTTTTGTTAGGGGTTTTGCCATATTTCCAGAGGTGCAACCCATGTATTTTTGTGATGTGTGTGGTGACTAGAACAAGCTTGCAAAGTGAGGCTCTTGGTAATTCTGATTTCAGGGACTTAGCATTTCCACCAAGTCCTTGAGCTGTTTATCTCATATGGCCTTATGTTCATGTTGTTTCCTAGTGATCCGTGCCTCTTTTGAGGATGATCAGTAAGGATGTTTTGTTAATCTTGTAGTGCTCTATCCATCCATGTCTTTGTTTTCAATTATGGAGCACCATAGCTTGAGTCAATTGAGCTCTACTTTTGCTACTTCGTGAATCTGGGCAGATTGTCTACTTGTTAGCGATTTTGCCGAGGATGTTGTAGTTGATCCGTGCATGCTATGCTATTGTTCTTGCCATGTCTAGCTTGCATTTTGTGTATTGTTGATGGGTGTATGCTTAGTTTGTCATGACTTGCTCTGTAGTGAGTGCATCGAGCTCGTAAACATGCCTACTTGATATCTGTTTTCAGCATGCTCCAGTTTTCACTAAGTCTGAGAACTGTTTATATTTTTGCCATGTTCACATGCTTGCAATTATATTTTCTGATCCCTTTTGGCTCAAGGTCAATAAGGGACTTTTGTTAAGCTCTTTGAGTAGCTCCATGCCATGCTTTACTTTGTCATGTTCATGTCCAGTAGCATGTAGTTTTGTTGCTCCGAAGAATGCTACCTGATCTGTAATTCCAGACAAGTGTTAATTTCACTAAGTCTGAAATTTGTTTGCCATATGCATTTTTGCCATGCTTGTTTGAACCTGTTAATGGCTGAATTGGCCGTAGCTCAGTGCTAGACTTTTGTTAAGCATCATGAATGCATCCCCTTCCATGTATTTTGTTGTCATGTTTGAGTGCTGTAGCATGTTCATCTCATTGCATTTAGATGGCTACTTGCTGTAAATCGCAGACCGGTGTCATATTTGAATCGCTTGCCATTTCCAAACCGTAACTCCGATTCCGGCGTTCTTTATATCGTTTTCAAGCGATTTCATCTCATATTTCCAGTGGCACACTTGGATTCCCAAGTTGAGTCCAGGGTTATGCATCCCTTGTCAAATCTTGCATATCCATCCCGCATCGCATGCCGCATAGCATATCATCTTTGCATCATATTGTTTGATCCTTGCACGTGGTTAATTGTGTTCTTGTTGCTTGTTTGTCTTGTTTGGGTAGAGCCGGGAGACGAGTTCGCTAACGAGGAGCCCGTTGAGTTTGCTTTCGAGGATCCAGTCAACTCTGACAACTTTGCAGGCAAGATGATCATACCCTCGAAATCACTACTATCTTTGCTTTGCTAGATGCTCGCTCTTTTTCTATGCCAATGCTACGATGCCTACCACTTGCTTTCAAGCCTCCCAAATTGCCATGTCAAACCTCTAACCCACCATGTCCTAGCAAACAGTTGATTGGCTACGTTACCGCTTTGCTCAGCCCCTCTTATAGTGTTGCTAGTTGTAGGTGAAGATTGGAGTCCGTTCCTTGTTGGAACATTTATTTACTTGTTGGGATACCATTATATTGCCATGTTATCTTAATGCATCTATATACTTGGTGAAGGGTGGAAGGCTCGGCCTCTCGCCTAGTGTTTTGTTCCACTCTTGCCGCCCTAGTTTCCATCATATCGGTGTTATGTTCCCGGATTTTGCGTTCCTTACGCGGTTGGGTTATAATGGGAACCCCTTGATAGTTCGCCTTGATTAAAGATTTTCCATCAATGCCCAACCTTGGTTTTACCATTTGCCTCCTAGCCTCTTTTTCCCTTGGGTTTCCGGAGCCCGAGGGTCATCTTATTTTAACCCCCCCCCCCGGGCCAGTGCTCCTCTGAGTGTTGGTCCAACCTAGAGCCCCTTGCAGCGCCACCTCGGGGAAACTCGAGGGCTGGTTTTAGTTGTACGGATTGCTTATCCGATTGTGCCCTGAGAACGAGATATGTGCAGCTCCTATCGGGATTTGTCGGCACATTCGGGCGGTGTTGCGGGTCTTGTTTTAACCTGTCGAAGTGTCTTGAAGAACCGAGATACCGAGTCTGATCGGAACGTCTCGGGAGGAGGTCTATTCCTTCGTTGACCGTGAGAGCTTGTCATGGGCTAAGTTGGGACACCCCTGCAGGGATTTGAACTTTCGAAAACCGTGCCCGCGGTTATGGGCAGATGGGAATTTGTTAATTTCCGGTTGTAGATAACTTGAACCTTAACTTAATTAAAATGAATCAACTGAGTGTGTTACCGTGATGGCCTCTTCTTGGGGGAGTCCGGGATGTGGACACGGTGTTGGAGTAATTTTGCGCAGGTTGTTCTCTAGTTTCTCGCTCGCGCTTTGCCTCCTCTTCTCGCTCTCTTTTGCAAACAGGATAGCCACCACATATGCTAGTCGCTTGCTGCAGCTCCACATATTTTTTACCTTGCCATACCTATAAGCTTAAATAGTCTTGATCGCGAGGGTGCGAGATTGCTGAGTCCCTGTGGCTCACAGATTACTATTACACCAGATGCAGGGCCTGATGATTCCGCTCCAGGTGACGCGCTCGAGCTCAAGTGGGAGTTCGACGAGGACTCTCAACGATACTATGTTTCCTTTCCTGATGATCAGTAGTGGTGCCCAGTTGGGGTGATCGGGACCGTGTCGCTTGTTGGGTTGTCTTTTATTTTGGCGTCATAGTCGGGCCATGAGTGGTTGGATGATCTAATGTTATTTATGTAGTTGATTGACGTGGCGAGTGTAAGCCAACTATGTTATCTCCCCTTTTATTACATATATATTACATGGGATGTTGTGAAGATTGCCTAGCTTGCGACATATGCCTTCAATGCGATTATGCCTCTAAGTCGTGCCTCGACACGTGGGAGATATAGTCGCGTTGAGGGTGTTACAGGTATACCTTATGATCGAAGTCAATATCATTTTCATCAGTGCACAGATGGCCATTTGTGGGCATAGGAATTTTGACGCCTTTGCAATCTTGCATGTCGAATTTCCTCAGTACATCCTTGAGGTATTTTTCCTTGGATATGAATATGCCATTGCGTTGTTGACGAATTTGAAGTCCTAAGAAGAATTTCAGCTCTCCCGTCATAGAAATTTGATATTCTTCACTCAGCACATAGGCAAATTCATCACTATAACGTTGGTCAGTCCAGCCAAAGACAATATCATCAACATATATTTGGCACACAAATAATTCACCATCATAAGATTTAGTGAAAAGAGTAGGGTCGAGTGAACCGGGTTTGAAGCCTTTCGTCATGAGGAATTCCTTCAAAGTATCATACCACGCCCGTGGGGCCTGCTTGAGGCCATAGAGAGCCTTGTTGAGTCTGAAGACTTTGTCAGGATTCTTTGGATCTTCAAAACCTGTGTGTAGCCTTGAGCTACAAGCCGTGCCTTATTCCTCACCACAAGGCCATTTTCATCTTGCTTGTTGCGGTAGATCCACTTTGTGCCGATGATATTGTGCTTGCGAGGATCTGGATGTTTGACCAGTTCCCAGACATTGTTGAGTACGAACTGATGTAATTCTTCTTGCATGGCCTGAATCGACTCAGACTCCAGAAATCCTTCATCTACCTTAGTGGGCTCTGTAATAGAGACAAAAGCATAGTGCCCACAAAAGTTAGATAAATGTGAAGCTTTCGAGCATGTGAGAGGACCTGGCACTTTGATGTCATTGATGATCTTTTCAACTTGCACTTCTTTTGCAATACGAGGATGAGCTGGATGCCGTTGAAGAATTTGGTCAGCGTTTTCTTCAGCACCATTTTCTTCAGCATTTTCTTCAGGTGCATTAGCTCGACGTTCTTCATGTTCTGGAATGAATTCTTCAGCAGATTCTTCAGTGGGAATGACATCCTCAGTAGCCTTGAACTTGATAGTTTCCTCAGGTGCTGGTTCATCTATCACAGTAGGTAGGTGCTCTCTTCGTGAGCCATTAGATTCATCGAACCGCACATCTACAGTTTCAACAACCTTGTGAAGAACGTTGTTGAAGACTCTGTAGGTGTGCGAGTCCTTTCCGTAACCAAGCATAAAACCTTCATGTGCTTTCGGTGCAAATTTTGAGTTGTGAAGAGGATCTCTTATCCAACATTTAGCACCGAAGACTTTGAAATAACTTACATTGGGTTTCTTATCAGTGAGGAGTTCATAGGGAGTCTTCTTGAAGAATTTGTGAAGATATACTCTGTTGATGATGTGGCATGCAGTATCAATTGCCTCAGTCCAGAACCGACGAGGCATTTTGTATTCATCAAGCATAGTGCGAGCCATCTCAGCAAGAGTCCTGTTCTTGCGCTCCACGACGCCGTTCTGCTGAGGAGTGTAAGGAGCAGATAACTCATGAGTAATACCAAGTTCATCAAGATAGTCATCGAGACCAGAATTCTTGAACTTAGTGCCATTGTCACTTCTGATGTGCTTGATCTTCACACCAAAGTTGGTTGAAGCCCTCGAGGAAAATCGTTTGAAGACCTCCTGCACTTCATGTTTTGTAAGTAACAAGGTGTACCCATGTATAACGAGAGTAGTCATGAACAATAACAAAGCCATATTGAGATGCTTCATTTGAAATAGCAGAATAATGATTAGGACCGAAGAGATCCATGTGAAGCAATTCAAATGGGCGAGTGGTGGTCATGATAGTCTTCACTAGATGCTTGGCCTTGGTCATCTTTCCAGCTTCACAGGCTCCGCATAAGTGATCCTTGAGGAATTTGACATTCTCAATGCCAATGACATGCTTCTTCTTCGCAAGCGTCTGCAAATTCCTCATGCCTGCATGACCAAGTCGTCGATGCCAGAGCCAGCCTTCTGAAGCTTTTGCAAGTAAGCACACGGCTGGTTGTGATCCTGTAGAGAAATCAACAATATACAGGTCTCCTCTCCTAAAGCCTTCGAAGACTTTGGAATTGTCAGCTTCCATAACCATAACACAACGGCACTTGCCAAAGACTACAACCATATCAAGATCACAAAGCATTGAGACAGACATAAGGTTGTATCCTAAGGACTCAACAAGCATGACTTTGTCCATGTGGCGATCCTTTGTGATCGCAACCTTACCTAGACCCAATACCTGACTTTTTCCTTTGTCAGCAAAGATGATATGCTTCAGACGCGATGGAGATAATGGAGCATCCATCAACAGATTCTTGTCACCAGTCATGTGATTTGTACATCCACTATCGAGGACCCACTCAGTGGCTTTGGGTTGATCATCCTGCAGATGAATTAGTGCAACTTACAAACTCATATACTTCATCAGTAAAGAATATGACATCAATTCATCAGATCAATTTCATCAAGCAACAGAACAGATAAAGCAGTGTGAGGACGTGAGAAATGAAAGTTCATTTCTTCATGATTAGCCTACGTCCTAACAGGCATACTTAGGTCTCCAGCAAATTCTTCAGACGATTATGTACGTCTGGAGACCTGACCTTGCAGAAGAGATTAGTTTTTTTTCTTCACCACCCACATCTGAAGGGGTGGCAAAGAGTTCATCATTCTGCGAGCTCCATACGAGAAGGATGGCATAGAAGCCAGTCCATTTCGTTTCACATAAGAGGGGTTAGAGTAAGCATAAGAGTATGCAGAGAAATTTTTCGAGGACTTATGGACATAATGATTTGAAGAATAATGCACATATCCATAATTCTTAGATCTTCACTGCGAAACAGACGGGTTAGCACGATGATGTTCATATGAGGACTTTGATCCTTTTGAGGAATATGATCCATATGAAGAATTTGGTCCATATGAAGAATTTGATCTCGGGTTCCTATTATTCACAGGTGGCATCATAATGACATTCACCTGAAGATTTTCAAGGCATCTTTTGGGAACCCAGATTTTCTTCATAGGGGAGTCGTTCCTTCAGTTAGTGCCAACATATCTAGCAAATACTTCTTCATTCTGATTTTTGAACAGTTTATAGCTGGAGTCAAATGACTCATCATCAGAACGAGGAGATTCACATGCAAATCCAGATAAGTTAGATGGATCAACTGGAGGCCCCTTTGCAGCAACCCATGTAGTTTTGGGGTACTGCTCAGGCTTCCAATATGTACCATCAGCATTGAGTTTCCTCTCAAAGGCAATACCCTCTTTCCTAGGGTTCCTGTTGAGGATCTGCTTTTTAAGCACATCACAAAGAGCCTGATGCCCTTTGAGGCTTTTGTACATGCCTGTCATGTACAATTCCTTCAACCCTGCATCATCAGTGATACTAGCAATGTCCTCAGATGAGGAATTATTGATAGCAGAGGCATGTGAAGAATTTGAAACATTAGTAGCATTTGAACATTCAGGTGAAGAATTAGCAGATTCACGTTCAATGCATTTCAAACATGGAGGAACAAATTCTTCCTGAGAAGCGCTGATTTGTTGAGCAAGTAATGAATCGGGCTCCTTCTGAAGATCTTCATAACTCACTCTTAGCTTCTCAAGATCTTGCTTTCTTTGAAGAAATTCATAAGAAAGCTTCTCATGATCAGATCAAAGAGTGTTATGTTGATCTTGAAAGGTGTCATACTTAGTATGAAGTCTCTGAAGACTTTCAGCCAAAGCTTTTGACTGATCCATTTCTTCACCCAACATATCATCGCTCTTATTTAGCATGTAGTAAACTTTTTCCAAAGCTCTTTGTTGTTTAGTGGCAAGGGAAGCAAGTTTGACATAGCTGGGTCCAAATTCATCACCAGATTTATCATCACTAGACTCGGATAGGTAGCATTCAATTACTTCAGCATCTTTTGCCATAAGGCATGATGCAGAAGGTGATGATTCTGGTTCGAATGTCATCACTTTGAGAGATTCCTTGAAGTCCTCAAACCAAGGATCATGACAGGTTTGATGACCTTCATAGACCTCAGAGAGACGATCCCAGACGAGCTTCGCATGATCGAGATGCATGATATTCTTGAACTGATTTTGTGAGAGACTGGAGAAGATGACATCATTCGCCGTGAGGTTGAGAAGAGTGTACTTGCGAATGTCATCAGCTTCCGCCATCTTGCACAGATCGGTCAGACCAATCTCAGTGACGGTCCACAGCTCGTTGTTCATCACCATGAGGCGTTTCTTCATCATGGCCTTCCACTTGGGATACATGACCGTCAAAGATGGGGCATGTCACTTTTGTCATACCTGCGGTCGACATAACTAAAACTCCAGGAGGTTAAACCAAAATCACACGGAACAAGGGAGTACCTTGCTCTGATACCAATTGGAATAGGCGATTTTTATGAAATTCTTCACTAAGGAATTTGCCGGTGAGGAAATTCCTTAGCGAAGAACTACTAGCAGTGGAATATGTACTCAAAAGTAAACATAACAGAATACAAGCATAGTCATCATGATGAAATGAAGACAGACACAGAGTACAGGAAGCGTAAGCATAGGATAACACAGGATGAAGACAAACAGACTGAAGAAATTGAACTAAGGAAATTGAGAAAGTCTTCAGTCAAAGTCTTCAAACACAGATATGAACAAGTACACAACTCAATTATGAGGAGATGAAAGAGTTGAGGAAATGGAACCAGTAAGCTTGGTGAAGACAATAATTTGGTAGACCAGTTCCAACTGTTGTCTCAGTTGTACGTCTGGTTGGAGCGGCTGAGTATTTGAACTCGAGGACACACAGTCCCAGACACCCAGTCCTGAACATGAAGCTCAGGACACCCAGTCCTCACCGTATTCTCCTTCAACTAAGGTCACAGAGACCTCATCCAATCACTTGTGGTTAGTCTTCAGGTGACTTCCAAACCTTCACAAACTTGGTCACTTGGCGATCCACAATTCCTCTTGGATGCTCTAGACCATGACGCCTAACCGTCTGGAAGAAGCACAGTCTTCAAAGGTAACAAGAGTCGGATCCACACAGGATCAATCTTTTCAGTGATGCTCAATCACTTGGGGTTTGTAGGTGTTTGGGTTTTTCCTCACTTGATGATTTTCGCTCAAAGTCCTCGGAGGATGGGTTGCTCTCAAATGAGAAGTGTCAGTTTTCTTGGAGCAGCCAACCAACTAGTGGTTGTAGGGGGCGGCTATTTATAGCCTAGGGAGCAGCCCGACATGATAAGACATAAATGCCCTTCAATGATATGACCGTTAGGTGGATAGATATTTTGGGACAGCTGGCGCATAGCACAGCAATGGTCGGAATTTTGAGTAGCAAAATCCTCAGGGCTATCATGTTCCTCACTATGTAGGAAATCCGCACTGGCGAATTCCTAAATCCTCAGTCAGAACAAATTCCTCAGAGACCAGAAGAACTTCGTCTCTGTCACTGAAGAAATTGACTGAACTGTATGAGATTTCCAATGGCTTCACTCGAAGGGATTGGTAGGTGTAGGATTTTGAGTTGAGCATTACATAGAAATTTTTCCTTAGTATTTCCTCGACCCCCTTTAACAGTACGGTGTTTCCTTTGACTCAAGAAAGAGAAAATGAAACTATGAAAACAAAAGTCTTCACGGTTCATGTTCCTCGAATGAATACCAAGTCTTCATGGTCACACCAATTTCTTCACTTTCAAAGTCTTCAGAAAGTCTTCAGAGATCCAAAGTCTTCAGTCGAAGAACTTCATTTTTAGGGGGCGACTTTCTCTGTAAATATCAAACTCCTCATAGACTTATAGACCTGTGTACACTCACAAACACATTAGTCCTTTAAGCTATAAGTCTTCAATACACCAAAATCACTAAGGGGCACTAGATGCACTTACAATAGCCGAACTCTCAATGAAAGCACCATTGTCGGTGTCAAAACCGGCGGATCTTGGGTAGGGGGTCCCGAACTGTGCGTCTAGGATCGATGGTAACAGGAGGCAGGGGACACGATGTTTACCCAGGTTCGGGCCCTCTTGATGGAGTTAGTACCCTACGTCCTGCTTGATTGATATTGATGATACGAGTTTTACAAGAGTTGATCTACCACGAGATCGTAGAGGCTAAAACCCTAGAAGCTAGCCTATGGTATGATTGTTGTATATGATCTATCGACTAGCCTGACCTCGGTTTATATAATGCACCAGAGGCCTAGGATAACAAGAGTCCTAGGCGAATACACCGGCGGGGAGGAGTCCTTGTCTTGATCACCAAGTCTTGTGGAATCTTCCATGTATGCGGCAGTTGTCTGAACTGGCCCATGAGTATACGGCCATGGGGGTCCTCGGCCCAATCTAACAGATCGGGAGATGACGTGGTGAGTACCCCCTAG